>NW_027507791.1:30688374-30753374 GCF_037356315.1 Lithobates pipiens | reverse complement strand
GGATATACTTGGAGACATAGGGTGCACAGGGATATACTTGGAGACATAGGGTGGCACAGGGATATACTTGGAGACATAGGGTGCACAGGGATATACTTGGAGACATAGGGTGCACAGGGGAATACTTGTAGATATAGGATGTACAGGGGAATACTTGGAGATATAGGATGTACAGGGGAATACTTGGAGATATAGGGTGCACAGGGACATATTTGGAGACATAGGATGCACAGGGGTGTACTTGGAGATTTTGATTTTTTTATCACTCCTCACCCCCCGATCTAGCTCTTTTCAATATGGGTATGGAAACCACCCTGTCAGATTACGGAACGACAGTCACCCAAGTTCTGTTGGTGGCCACACCGGCCAACACCGGGATATGGGGAAAATGCCAACGCCCACCAATGCTACCGAGGTCCTTGGAAATGTGAACCTACAAGACCTTCTTCTAGGAATGATAAAGAATGCGACATTCCACCAATGTGGTGGTAGTGATGGACCTCCAGGCCCACAAGCCATGGCACATTCTATGGAGGATCGTTCTGAAATCTCAACGCAACATGAACAAAGATATAGATCTCTCGTGTTCCTTCCTCTAAAGTGCCATCTCATCACACCGAGGTCATCTCATCACACCGAGGTCATCTCATCACACCGAGGTCATCTCATCACACCGTCATCTCATCACACCGAGGTCATCTCATCACACCGAGGTCATCTCATCACACCGACGTCATCTCATCACACCGAGGTCATCTCATCACACCGACGTCATCTCATCACACCGACGTCATCTCATCACACCGACGTCATCTCATCACACCGACGTCATCTCATCACACCGACGTCATCTCATCACACCGTCATCTCATCACACCGAGGTCATCTCATCACACCGACGTCATCTCATCACACCGACGTCATCTCATCACACCGAGGTCATCTCATCACACCGACGTCATCTCATCACACCGACGTCATCTCATCACACCGACGTCATCTCATCACACCGACGTCATCTCATCACACCGACGTCATCTCATCACACCGACGTCATCTCATCACACCGACGTCATCTCATCACACCGACGTCATCTCATCACACCGACGTCATCTCATCACACTGACGTCATCTCATCACACCGAGGTCATCTCATCACACCGTCATCTCATCACACCGACGTCATCTCACCACACCGACGTCATCTCATCACACCGAGGTCATCTCATCACACCGTCATCTCATCACACCGACGTCATCTCACCACACCGACGTCATCTCATCACACCGAAGTCATCTCATCACACCGAGGTCATCTCATCACACCGTCATCTCATCACACCGACGTCATCTCATCACACCGATGTCATCTCATCACACCGACGTCATCTCATCACACCGACGTCATCTCATCACACCGACGTCATCTCATCACACCGAAGTCATCTCATCATACCGAAGTCATCTCATCACACCGAGGTCATCTCATCACACCGAGGTCATCTCATCACACCGACGTCATCTCATCACACCGAGGTCATCTCATCACACCGACGTCATCTCATCACACCGGCGTCATCTCATCACACCGACGTCATCTCATCACACCGACGTCATCTCATCACACCGACGTCATCTCACCACACCGACGTCATCTCATCACACCGACGTCATCTCATCACACCGACGTCATCTCATCACACCGACGTCATCTCATCACACCGACGTCATCTCATCACACCGACGTCATCTCATCACACCGACGTCATCTCATCACACCGAGGTCATCTCATCACACCGACGTCATCTCACCACACCGACGTCATCTCATCACACCGACGTCATCTCATCACACCGACGTCATCTCATCACACCGACGTCATCTCATCACACCGACGTCATCTCATCACACCGAGGTCATCTCATCACACCGAGGTCATCTCATCACACCGAGGTCATCTCATCACACCGAGGTCATCTCATCACACCGACGTCATCTCATCACACCGAGGTCATCTCATCACACCGAGGTCATCTCATCACACCGAGGTCATCTCATCACACCGACGTCATCTCATCACACCGACGTCATCTCATCACACCGACGTCATCTCATCACACCGACGTCATCTCATCACACCGACGTCATCTCATCACACCGACGTCATCTCATCATACCGACGTCATCTCACCACACCGACGTCATCTCACCACACCGACGTCATCTCATCACACCGAGGTCATCTCATCACACCGACGTCATCTCATCACACCGAGGTCATCTCATCACACCGAGGTCATCTCATCACACCGAGGTCATCTCATCACACCGACGTCATCTCACCACACCGACGTCATCTCATCACACCGACGTCATCTCATCACACCGACGTCATCTCATCACACCGACGTCATCTCATCACACCGGCGTCATCTCATCACACCGACGTCATCTCATCACACCGGCGTCATCTCATCACACCGACGTCATCTCATCACACCGACGTCATCTCATCACACCGACGTCATCTCATCACACCGACGTCATCTCATCACACCGACGTCATCTCACCACACCGACGTCATCTCATCACACCAACGTCATCTCATCACACCGACGTCATCTCACCACACCGACGTCATCTCATCACACCGACGTCATCTCATCACACCGACGTCATCTCATCACACCGGCGTCATCTCATCACACCGACGTCATCTCATCACACCGACGTCATCTCATCACACCGACGTCATCTCATCACACCGACGCCATCTCATCATACCGACGTCATCTCATCACACCGACGTCATCTCACCACACCGACGTCATCTCATCACACCGACGTCATCTCATCATACCGACGTCATCTCATCACACCGACGTCATCTCATCACACCGACGTCATCTCATCACACCGACGTCATCTCATCACACCGACGTCATCTCATCACACCGAGGTCATCTCATCACACCGACGTCATCTCATCACACCGAGGTCATCTCATCACACCGACGTCATCTCATCACACCGATGTCATCTCATCACACCGACGTCATCTCACCACACCGACGTCATCTCATCACACCGACGTCATCTCATCACACCGACGTCATCTCATCACACCGACGTCATCTCATCACACCGACGTCATCTCATCACACCGGCGTCATCTCATCACACCGACGTCATCTCATCACACCGACGTCATCTCATCACACCGACGTCATCTCATCACACCGACGTCATCTCATCACACCGACGTCATCTCATCATACCGACGTCATCTCATCACACCGACGTCATCTCATCACACCGACGTCATCTCATCACACCGATGTCATCTCATCACACCGACGTCATCTCACCACACCGACGTCATCTCATCACACCGACGTCATCTCATCACACCGACGTCATCTCATCACACCGGCGTCATCTCATCACACCGACGTCATCTCATCACACCGACGTCATCTCATCACACCGACGTCATCTCATCACATCGACGTCATCTCATCACACCGACGTCATCTCATCACACCGAGGTCATCTCATCACACCGGCGTCATCTCATCACACCGACGTCATCTCATCACACCGTCATCTCATCACACCGAGGTCATCTCATCACACCGACGTCATCTCATCACACCGACGTCATCTCACCACACCGACGTCATCTCATCACACCGACGTCATCTCATCACACCGACGTCATCTCATCACACCGACGTCATCTCATCACACCGACGTCATCTCATCATACCGACGTCATCTCATCACACCGACGTCATCTCATCACACCGACGTCATCTCATCACACCGACGTCATCTCATCACACCGACGTCATCTCATCACACCGACGTCATCTCATCACACCGACGTCATCTCATCACACCAACGATTCTTTGCGTTTTTCATACTACTATGTACCTGTCAACGGCGTGATCTTATAAAGTTACGCCCCCATTGAATGCACTGACTACGACCCTGTGTTTTTTTTTCATCTGATAACTTCAAAAAAAACTTTAGTAAGGAAGTTTTGAAACTCAAAGGTTACGTGACTCATATTATGTTGAGCCGGTGTTCACTGAAAACCTGATTATTTCAGGTGATAATTTTTAGAGAATGACATAACAAAGAATTACATTACCCTTCATCAGAAACGTGGAGAGGTGGAAAGTTTTCATGCTGCTAGTCTGATTATTGTTATTCTATTTTGTAATGTTCTCAAAATGTAATGAAATATTTAAAAAAAAAGTATAAGAAAAAAATAAATAATTCTATATATATATTTATTTAAATTTTATTATTATCCTTTGAAATCATATAATAATTACTATAAACCTTAATTAGAATAACAATAATATATATTATAATAATAGAATAACAATAATGTAATAAATAAATAAAATAAAATGTTATATATATGGGAATTAAAAATAAAATAACAATAAATATAGAAAACTTTCTGTAGAAATGAAATTTATATATATATATATATATATATATATATATATATAGCTCTATATATATATATATATATAGCTCTCTCTATATATATATATATACCGTATATATATATATATATATATATATATATATATATATATATATATATATATATACCATATATATATATATATATATATATATATATATATATATATATATATAAACAATATATATTATATTAATAGCATTAAATAGCATTAAAAATTAAATAATAATAGCTATATCATTTTCTTGCTCCTTTGAAATCATATAATAATTACTATAAAGCCCCATACACACAATCAGATTTTCTGCAGTTTTTTTTCCTTCAGATTCAAAACCATGTAATATGAGGTCAAACCTTAGGAGTTTAAATTTGTATGCAATCAGGCCGGCCCTTGCACTACATGGTTTTGGTAAATCTGAAGACAAAAAACAGCAGAAAATCTGATGTGTGTACGGGGCTTAAATATTAATTAGAATAACAATATTATATATTATAATAATAGAATAGCAATAATGTATATTATAATAATAGCTTTAAAAGTAAGATTTTATATATACATATATATATATATATATATATATATATATATATATATATATACATTTAATTTCTACAGAGAATTTTCCATATTTATTGTTATTTTATTATTTTTAATGCCCATATATATATATATATATATATATATATATATATATATATATATATATTTATATTTATATTTATATTTATATCTATTTATAAATATAAATATAAATATATATATATATATATATATATATATATATATATATATATATATGTATATGTATATATATATATATATAATTTCATTATATTTATTTATTACATTATTGTTATTCTATTTTATATATATGTATATATATATATATATATATATATATATATATATATATATATATGTATATATATATATATATATATATATATATATATATATATATATATATAATGGCATTAAAAATAAAATAACAATAAATATAGAAAATTTTACATATAAATTAAATATATAAAATAGAATAACAATAATGTAATAAATAAATATAATGAAATTATATATATATATATATATATATATATATATATATATATATATGTATATGTATATATATACTAAGGCTAGTATAGCCTTTTATATAAGCTTAAAGAGTTGTGAGTGTTCATCCAAAAGAAAAGTTCAGCAATTCAGCCTGTGAAAACATTCATTCTAAAAGCAAATAAGCATCTAAATACCAATAACACACTGGAAAGGTATTATATACAACAAAGCTACACAAAGACACCCTAATCCAAAAACAAAAACAAAAAAAAAAACACCCTAATCAGCAGGTAGTTTCAAACCTTTTAGATTACTAAGATTAAAAAAATACAAAAAAATACACTTTGCATTTAAAAATAAAGATAACAGATTGCTGATTTGATAAATTGTTACTAAAGGCACAGCTTCAAATTTAATATTTTTCAGTGATTTTTTTTTTTTTTTTTACGTGATCTCAGTGTTCTCATGTCAGGTTGTAAACATTTTTGGATGAGTAAAAAAAAGATTCTCCTCTCACCTCCTTTACATTGGCCTTTCTCAGCCCTCACGCCCTGTACATGGCTTTGTTTGTTTTTTAGGTATTTTAGTAACAAACCAGCAAATGTAACCAGTTTTTGTTTTATACGATTAGAAAAATAGTAATAATGATAATAAGGATGTTTCGTTTATCTAAGAGGCACAAAACGGATTTGACAACAACTTTTTTGAAAATACAATGAAGCTGGCAATTGTTGTTTTTTATTGTCTTTTTATTTTTTTTATTTTGCATTGTTTATAGATTTTAAAGATAAAATTTATGTTTGTTTTGTCCTTTATAAACAGCTTTATATTTTGACTCTTGGGATTGTTTACCATGCTTTGTTTTTACACAAGCTGCAAAAACAATGACTTTATTGGAGGATTTGATTAAAAATGTATTTTAAAAATGACAATGTTTCCTTTAGACATTAAATACAATTTTAGAAAAAATTGGGGCGGACTCGATGGGCTATTTGGTCTTTTTTTATTTTTTTTATTTCCGCCGTTCTTTTTCTGTGTCTCTCGTTTTCGGAAGCTTACCAAAAATATCTTGGAAGCGTACAGATAGTAAATAAATAAATAGTGAATAATAAAAAATTAAATTAAAAATTAAATTAAATTAAAAACTCTTTCAACAGCTGTGAATTAGTAAATAAATCATTCTTCCTAAAATGCATCTGCGTTTCAGTTCAAACGTCCAATCACGTGCGAGGGGCGCTGCTTTTTTTTTTTTTTTTTTTTTAAGCTGCCCAGGTTGTGATTGGTTGCTGGAAGTGAGCACAAGAGGGGAAATTACATCTGAAAAAAAGTCACCCCCCCCCCCCCATTGTCTGATTTACATTGTCGTAAAAAACAAAAACAACAAAACAACAAAACAAAGCCGTATGGAATGGATACAAAGGAAATCCTGTATTCATTTCAATGATCCAATCATATCCAGTAAAAAAATAAAAAAAAAGTCTTAGACAGGATTGGGTGTTCAAAGTCAACAAAATTTACCAAACCTAATTATGTCAAATATATATATTTTTAATAAAAAATAAAATATTTTACAAAATTACATTTGGTAAATTATGTTGATTTTGACCACCATATCCTGTCTAAGTGAAGTAAAAAACAAAAATATTTTACAAGATTTAAGTATTTTTTTAAATTATATTGACTTTGAACACCCAATCCTGTATAAGAAAAATAAAAATAAAAATATTTTACGGAATTAAGTTTGGTAAATTTTGTTGACTTTGAACTGGGTGTTCAAAGTCAACAAAATTTACCAAACTTAATTTCGTAAAATATTTTTATTTTTATTTTTCTTAGACAGGATTGGTTGTTCAAAGTCAACATCATTTAAAAAAACGTAATTCTTGTAAAAAATGTTTTTTTTTTTACTTTACTTTTTACTTTACTTAGACAGGTGTTCAAAGTCAACATAATTTACCAAATGTAATTTTGTAAAATATTTTTATTTATTTTTTGTTAGACAGGATTTAGTTTTTTTTTCAATTATATTGACTTTGAACACCCAATCCTGTATAAGAAAAATAAAAATATTTTACGAAATTAAGTTTGGTAAATTTTGTTGAAAGTCAACAAAAGTTCAAAGTCAACAAAATTTACCAAACAAAATGTTTTTATTTTTATTTTTCTTAGACAGGATTGGGTGTTCAAAGTCAATATAATTAAAAAAAAAAACATAAATCTTGTAAAATATTTTTGTTTTTTACTTTACTTAGACAGGATTTGGTGTTCAACGTATACAAAATTTACCAAACTTAATTTTGTAAAATATTTTTATTTTTATTTTTCTTATACAGGATTGGGTGTTCAAAGTCAATATAATTTAAAAAACGTAAATCTTGTAAAATATTTTTGTTTTTTACTTTACTTAGACAGGATTTGGTGTTCAACGTATACAAAATTTACCAAACTTAATTTTGTAAAATATTTTTATTTTTATTTTTCTTATACAGGATTGGGTGTTCAAAGTCAATATAATTTAAAAAACGTAAATCTTGTAAAATATTTTAGTTTTTTACTTTACTTAGACAGGATTTGGTGTTCAACGTATACAAAATTTACCAAATTTAATTTTGTAAAATATTTTATTTTTTATTTTTCTTATACAGGATTGGTTGTTCAAAGTCGATAGAATTTAAAAAAAACTTAATTCTGGTAAAATATTTTTGTTTTTTACTTTACTTAGACAGGATTTGGTGGTCAAAATCAACATAATTTACCAAATGTAATTTTGTAAAATATTTTTTTTTTTTCTTAAGACAGGATTGGTTGTTCAAAGTCAACATAATTTACCAAACTTTATTTTGTAAAAATTTTATATATTTTTTTTTAATTCTTTAGTAAATCAACCCTTTATAGGCCAATGGGATTAATGATTCATGATAACCACTTGACCTCCGGAAGGTTTCCCCCTTCATGATCAGGCCATTTTTTTTTTTGCTATGCTGCACTTCGGTACTTTAACTGGTAATTGCGCGGTCATGCAACGCTGTACCCAAATAAAATTGATAAAATAAAAAAAATAAAAAAATAGAGCTTTATTTTGGTGGTATTTGATAACCACTGTTTTGTTTTTGTTTTTTCATTTTTTTATTATATAAATTAATATTATTATTTTTATTATATAAATGAAAATAGACCGGAAAAAAAAAATTACTTTCTGCTATAAAACATATCTAATAAAAAAAAAAAAAAAAATACAATTTCATCATAAATGTATTCTGTCTTTGATTAAAAAAAAAAAACAATTCCAAATGTATATATTATTTTATATTGAAGTTTTTTTTTTTTCTTACACATATACAAACAAAGCACGGAAAAAAACAAAACAAACAAAAAATAAAAAAATAAATAAATAATCATTAAAAAAAAAATATATATATATATATATATATATATATTTGTTTCTTTTCCCTGTTTTGCAGGGATGAGAAGCAGAGAGATCGTCCCCTCTCTGTACAGAGCCCTGTGTCGATTGGCAAACCAGAGCTCCGGGCTGTGATTGGACACAGCCGATCAGCAGGTCCCAGCCGTTCATTTTTGGCTGTGACCTGCTGACAAACTCCGGCACATAAAAAAAAAAGACAAATCTTCACCCCCAGCAAGAAATCTGAATAGCCCTCTGAAGAGATAGAGCCCTGGTGCCCAACCTGCAGCCCACGGGCCACATGTGGCTCTTTGGTATAAGATGTGTGGCCCTCAGACCTCGGTGGTCTGTAGTGGGAACGTGGAAATTGCATTGACCTCTACCAGCCCCGTTGTCTTCTGCAGCCGGTCCCGGGACGGGTTCTTCTAAGGTGCAGAACGGCGCTCCCTGCCTTAGAATGGGTTTACTGCCCTGTGTCCATTCTTTGACCCCTGGCTCTGCTGTGCCCAGGGCAGCTGTCCCTCTTGCCCCCCCCCCCCCCCCCCCCGTCCCGGCCCTGTCTGCAACATATCCCCAGCCAACAATGAGTGCTCCAACCTGTGGGCTTCTCGCTGTTGTCGGGACTACAAGTCCCATGAGGCACTGCAAGGCCTACAGTTACAAGGATGACTCCCAAAGGCGGAGGCATGATGGGACTTGTAGTTCTGACCCTCATTTGCTCTATCAGTCCTCTCCAGCATTACATGTATTGAACATTATGTGTGGCCCTTTGGTGATGTCAGGGGCCATATTCGAGGCCCTCTTTGACAACCACCGATATAGGGGGGCATGGAAGTGATACTTTCTATTGGATATCTAAGGCCCGATCTTTCCGGACTCACCAGATCCCACACTTCGGGGGTTTTACATTTCATTGTAGAAGTTGTACGACGCCGGAGGAAGACTCCCAGAAGTTCCCGTCTTTTTTTTTCCGGATTCCTTAGGGGATTGTAAAGGGGTTCCCTTCAACCCCAAACTTCTGATACCAGCTGATGGCTGACAGGTGGAGGACTCCACACTGCTGATTGAAGGGGGACTCCACACTGCTCATTGGATGACCACACTGCTCATTGGATGACCACACTGGTCATGGGATGACCACACTGCTCATTGGATGACCACACTGCTAATGGGATGACCAAACTGCTCATGGGATGACCACACTGCTCATTGGATGATTTCACTGCTCATTGGGTGACTATTCTGCTCATTGAATGAACACACTGCTCATTGAATGAACACACTGCTCATGGGATGACCACACTGCTCATTGGATGACCACACTGCTCATGGGATGACCACACTGCTCAATGGATGACCACACTGCTCATGGGATGAAGAACTGGCCTTCAGAAGAAGACCAGAAACTCTTGTTACGGTTCTAGTTCTTCCTTCACCTCATTATAGGCAGAGCTGAATTCGGTTTATGATCTTATCTGTATGATATGACCTCCCCCCCCTCCCCCCGCTGAACGCTCCTCCACCTTTCATCTCCCCGTCACATCTCTCACAACGTTCCATGTGTCTTTACTAAAAACACGACTTCTCTACCGAAATCCCCCCTCTACCTGTACCATGGGGGGGCGGGCGGTCCAATACTCCCCTCTACGGGTCTGCCGAAATCCCCCCTCTACCTGCACCGTACCAACGGGGGAGGGGGGCTTCCAATCCCATGTATGGGGTAGTAGAGGAGTGACTGGGGGGGGGGGGAGGGGAGGCCTATTACTAATATACAAAAAACATTCAATCGATTTATAAATGCTGAGAAGATACAAAGAGTGCCAAATATAACAAAAAGGAAAACGAAGTTATCAGAGGAGCCGACAAAAGCCGATCGATTTACAGCAAGACCCCAAATCCCCCTCGTTACTTCCTCTTCATTATTTCATCTTTATAAATACATTCTGTGATTTCTAATCGTTTCCCGAGATCTTCATTATTAGTGAGGAGGAGACGTCACCCCATCTATTATCTATATACTATCTATATACTATCTATCCATCTATTATCTATATACTATCTATCCATCTATTATCTATATACTACCTATATACTATCTATCCATCTATTATCTATATACTATCTATATACTATCTATCCATCTATTATCTATATACTATCTATATACTATCTATATACTATCTATCCATCTATTATCTATATACTATCTATCCATCTATTATCTATATACTATCTATATACTATCTATCCATCTATTATCTATATACTATCTATATACTATCTATATACTATCTATCCATCTATTATCTATATACTATCTATCCATCTATTATCTATATACTATCTATATACTATCTATCCATCTATTATCTATATACTATCTATATACTATCTATATACTATCTATCCATCTATTATCTATATACTATCTATCCATCTATTATCTATATACTATCTATATACTATCTATATACTATCTATCCATCTATTATCTATATACTATCTATCCATCTATTATCTATATACTATCTATCCATCTATTATCTATATACTATCTATCCATCTATTATCTATATACTATCTATATACTATCTATATACTATCTATCCATCTATTATCTATATACTATCTATCCATCTATTATCTATATACTATCTATCCATCTATTATCTATATACTATCTATCCATCTATTATCTATATACTATCTATCCATCTATTATCTATATACTATCTATCCATCTATTATCTATATACTATCTATATACTATCTATCCATCTATTATCTATATACTATCTATATACTATCTATATACTATCTATCCATCTATTATCTATATACTATCTATCCATCTATTATCTATATACTATCTATCCATCTATTATCTATATACTATCTATCCATCTATTATCTATATACTATCTATCCATCTATTATCTATATACTATCTATCCATCTATTATCTATATACTATCTATCCATCTATTATCTATATACTATCTATATACTATCTATCCATCTATTATCTATATACTATCTATATACTATCTATATACTATCTATCCATCTATTATCTATATACTATCTATATACTACCTGTATACTATCTATCCATCTATTATCTATATACTATCTATATACTATCTATCCATCTATTATCTATATACTATCTATATACTACCTGTATACTATCTATCCATCTATTATCTATATACTATCTATCGATCTATTATCTATCTATATACTATCTATATACTATCTATATACTATCTATATACTATCTATATACTATTTGTAAATATATTATCTTTTTGTCTTTCTTTCTTTCCCCTTTTCTATCAATCAGCTGTCTATCTGTCTTCTTTCTTTCTTTCTCTTTCTTTTTTTTTTCTTTCTCTCTCTCTCTTTCTCTCTCTCTCTGTTTCTTTATTCCTTTCTCTCTCTTTCTTTCTTTCTTTCTCTCTCTCTCTCTCTCTCTCTCTCTCTCTCTCTCTTTCTTTCTTTCTTTCTCTTTCTTTTGTTTTTTCTTTCTTTCATTCTCTCTCTCTTCCTATCTATCTTCTTCCTTTCTTCCTTCAGTCCTTTTTCTTTCTTTCTTTTTTTCTCTTTCTCTTTTCTTTTCATTTCTTTCATGCTTTCTCTCTGTTTGCTATCTATCTTCTTTCTTTCTTTCTTTCTCTTTCTTTTGTTTTCTCTCTCTCTCTTTCTTTCTTTCTTTCTTTCTCTTTCTTTTGTTTTTTCTTTCTCTCTCTTTCTTCTCTCTCTCCCTCTCCCTCTCCCTCTCTCTCTTTCTTTCTTTCTCTCTCTTTCTTTCTTTCTTTCTTTCTTTCTTTATTTTTATCTTTCTTTCCTCCCCCCCCCCACTATCTGTTTGCTAGCTTCTTCCTTCCTTCCTTTTCTTTTTCTTTCTTTCTCTTTTCTTTTCTTCTCTCTGTTTTCTATTTTTTATCTATCTATCTATCTATCTATCTATCTATCTATCTATCTATCTATCTATCTATCTATCTATCTATCTATCTATCTATCTATCTATCTATCTATCTTCAGTGAGATTCACACATCTCTCGACAAGTTGATCAGATCAGGAAAATTCAGAATATTAATAAAATAATATATAAGAAATGAAAGGACTTCAGCTGCTTCAGAAATATTTTGTGGAATTCCGGGACCACCGATCATCCAGGACACCCCCTCCCCCCTCCCCCCCCCCTCCGGCGTTGTCACCGGTGATGCCGGCCGGGGTGACAGAGAAGAATAGAATAGAAGAGATGTGGTGATAGAATAGCATTGTATAGTGAGGGCCACTTACCTCTCATGGCTTGGCTTGCTGTGCTGGTGGCCCTGAACCCCCCCGGCGTCCAAGCTGACATGTGGGTCCCGGGTGACAGGTGATATTCTGCGCTGTCACCGGCCCAGCATCCAATAGGGTTCAGGTAGGGGGGGGGGGGGGGCTGGGTTTCCTCACCACAAACTACCAATGACTAATCACATTCTAAACTTCGGAGGTTGTCTACCTATGGGAGATGTGGGGCCCCCTACAGGTGAGCGCGGGAAGTGAAGCGTGACAGGTCCTCACAGCTGTGTGCCGAGTCTCATCACCTCCCGTATAATAAGATGAAACAAACCAATGAGAAGAGCCGAGGACGGGCACGGCGCACAGCTGCACACAATGTATATATATATATATACCGTATATATCACACACAGCCGCGACTTCTTCTCATACTTTCTTGTTTTCTGACATTTTAAATGTTAAACTTTCCCCTCGTGTTCTGGGCTGCAAATCTACAAATCTGAGTGTCATTTATTGGTGGAGATAAAGAGGACCTGTCTGTAGTCCCCGACACGTCCCGATACACGGCAACCCGATCGTTCTTCAGGAAAGCTCCGCCCCTTTATCGTTATAAAGCTGCCAATCGGTGACTTTACCTAGACTAGGAGGATGTCATCAGTCTGCTGCAGGCAGGAGGAGGCATTTCCTCAGTCTCCTCCCTCCCCCCAGTGATCAGACTGTACATTGTAACTTTGTAGAAGGAGGAGGAGGCATTTCCTCAGTCTCCCCTCCCCCCAGTGATCAGGCTGTACATTGTAACTTTGTAGAAGGAGGAGGAGTCATTTCCTCAGTCTCCCCTCCCCCAGTGATCAGACTGTACATTGTAACTTTGTAGAAGGAGGAGGAGGCATTTCCTCAGTCTCCCCTCCCCCCAGTGATCAGGCTGTACATTGTAACTTTGTAGAAGGAGGAGGAGTCATTTCCTCAGTCTCCCCTCCCCCAGGGATCAGACTGTACATTGTAACTTTGTAGAAGGAGGAGGAGGCATTTCCTCTGTCTCCCCTCCCCCAGTCATCAGACTGTACATTGTAACTTTGTAGAAGGGGGAGGAGTCATTTCCTCAGTCTCCTCTCCCCTCAGTGATCAGACTGTACATTGTAACTTTGTAGAAGGAGGAGGAGTCATTTCCTCTGTCTCCCCTCCCCCAGTCATCAGACTGTACATTGTAACTTTGTAGAAGGAGGAGGAGTCATTTCCTCAGTCTCCTCCCCCAGTGATCAGACTGTACATTGTGACTTTGTAGAAGGAGGAGGAGTCATTTCCTCAGTCTCCCCTCCCCCCAGTGATCAGACTGTACATTGTAACTTTGTAGAAGGAGGAGGAGTCATTTCCTCAGTCTCCTCCCCCAGTGATCAGACTGTACATTGTGACTTTGTAGAAGGAGGAGGAGTCATTTCCTCAGTCTCCCCTCCCCCAGTGATCAGGCTGTACATTGTAACTTTGTAGAAGGAGGAGGAGTCATTTCCTCAGTCTCCTCTCCCCTCAGTGATCAGACTGTACATTGTAACTTTGTAGAAGGAGGAGGAGTCATTTCCTCTGTCTCCCCTCCCCCAGTCATCAGACTGTACATTGCAACTTTGTAGAAGGAGGAGGAGTCATTTCCTCAGTCTCCCCTCCCCCAGTGATCAGACTGTACATTGTAACTTTGTAGAAGGAGGAGGAGTCATTTCCTCAGTCTCCTCCCCCAGTGATCAGACTGTACATTGTGACTTTGTAGAAGGAGGAGGAGTCATTTCCTCAGTCTCCCCTCCCCCCAGTGATCAGACTGTACATTGTAACTTTGTAGAAGGAGGAGGAGTCATTTCCTCAGTCTCCTCCCCCAGTGATCAGACTGTACATTGTGACTTTGTAGAAGGAGGAGGAGTCATTTCCTCAGTCTCCCCTCCCCCAGTGATCAGGCTGTACATTGTAACTTTGTAGAAGGAGGAGGAGTCATTTCCTCAGTCTCCTCTCCCCTCAGTGATCAGACTGTACATTGTAACTTTGTAGAAGGAGGAGGAGTCATTTCCTCTGTCTCCCCTCCCCCAGTCATCAGACTGTACATTGCAACTTTGTAGAAGGAGGAGGAGTCATTTCCTCAGTCTCCCCTCCCCCAGTGATCAGACTGTACATTGTAACTTTGTAGGAGGAGGAGGAGTCATTTCCTCAGTCTCCCCTCCCCCAGTGATCAGACTGTACATTATAACTTTGTAGAAGGAGGAGGAGTCATTTCCTCAGTCTCCTCCCCCAGTGATCAGACTGTACATTGTGACTTTGTAGAAGGAGGAGGAGTCATTTCCTCAATCTCCCCTCCCCCCAGTGATCAGACTGTACATTGTAACTTTGTAGAAGGAGGAGGAGTCATTTCCTCAGTCTCCCCTCCCCCCAGTGATCAGACTGTACATTGTAACTTTGTAGAAGGGGGAGGAGTCATTTCCTCTGTCTCCCCTCCCCCAGTGATCAGACTGTACATTGTAACTTTGTAGAAGGAGGAGGAGTCATTTCCTCAGTCTCCCCTCCCCCAGTGATCAGACTGTACATTGTAAGTTTGTAGAAGGAGGAGGAGTCATTTCCTCAGTCTCCCCTCCCCCAGTGATCAGACTGTACATTGTAAGTTTGTAGAAGGAGGAGGAGTCATTTCCTCTGTCTCCCCTCCCCCCAGAGATCAGTCTGCTGCAGGCAGTACGAAGCATTTCCTCCCCTCCCCCAGCGATCAGACTTTGCAGCAAATCACACGGTGAGGGGGCTGCAGCAGGGGCTGAACTGTGTCACACATTTGTAAAGTGGACGGTGACCCTGGATGATGCCTGAACAAAGATGGCACCATCCTATTGGAGAGAAAAGCAGAGGAAGGCATTGTAAGGGGTATCATATAAAGGACTGGGTTTGCTTTAAAGGAAATGTCCTGTTATATAGATTTTCATTCCCATGTATTATGTTCATATTTGATGATGTCTTCCAGGATCCCTGGCTGTTGGTTTACATTCAGCAGCTGGGCGGGGGTAACCTGGTGATGTCATTGACCAAATATGGTCATGACCTGATTTGGTGAACAACGTATCCAGGGATCCCCGGATGTTTGTTTACATACAGCAGCCGAGGATCCTTGGTAAAGCAATTTACCATATTAATCAGTGAGGTCTCCTGAAGTCCTCGGCTGCTTGTTTACATACAGCAGTTGAGGACCCTCTGTGATGTTATTGACCGTATATGCCGATGACCATGTTTGGCTAATGAGGTATTATGGGATACCCGGATGTTTGTTTACATTCAGCAGCGGTGGATCCTTGGTGATGTCATTGACCACATTAGGTCAAGGCCATATTTGGTCAATGACATCTCCTGGGCCAACCAATTGTTTTCCATGATGTCATTAACCCAATATAGTCATGATAATATTTAGTGAACACGTATTCTGAGGTCCCTGGCTGTTGGTTTACATTCAGCAGCTGAGGATCCTTGGTGATGTCATGACCATATTTAATCAATGAGGTCTGCTGGGGGCCCCAGCTGTTTGCTTACATACAGCAGTTGAGGATCCCCTTTGGTGTTATTGACCGTATATGCTCATGACCATGTTTGGCTAATGACGTGTCCTGGGATCTCCAGGTGTTTGTTTACATTCAGCAACAGAGGATCCTTGGTGATCTCATTGACCACATTAGGTCAAGGCCATGTTTGGTCAATGACATCTCCTGGGCCAACCAACTGTTTTCCATGATGCCATTAACCCAATATAGTCATGATAATATTTGGTGAACAACGTATTCTGAGGTCCCTGGCTGTTGGTTTACATTCAGACGCTTGGTGATGTCATTGACCACATTAGGTCAAGGCCATATTTGGTTAATGGCATATCTTGGGCCCACCAACTGTTTTCCATGATGTCATTAACCCAATATAGTCCTAGTAATATTTGGTGAACAACGTATTCTGAGGTCCCTGGCTGTTGGTTTACATTCAGCAGCCGGGGATCCTTGGTGATATCATTGACCACATTAGATCAGCACCATATTTGGTCAATGGCACCTCCTGGGGTCCCAGACTGTTTGCATACATGACCAGGGATCCTTGATGATGTCATTGACCACATTTGGTCATGACCATATTTGATCAATGACGCCTCCTGCCCCCTCCCAGCTCTTTGTTTGCATACAGTAGCCGGGGATCCTCGATGATGTCATTGACCACATTAGGTCAACAGCATATTGGGTCAATGGCATCTCCTGGGCCCCCCACAGCTGTTTTATTGCCCACAGTAGATGAGGATCCTCTGTGATGTCCTTAACCAAATGGGACCCCCAGATGTTTGTTTACATTCAGCACCCCCGAGGATCCTTGGTGATGTCATTGACCATATATAATCAATGAGGTCTCCCGGGGGCCCCAGCTGTTTGCTTAGCAGTTGAGGATCCCCTGTGATGTTATTGATCATATATGCTCATGTTTGGACTAATGACGTATCCTGGGACCCCCCAGCTGTTTGTTTACATTCAGCATCCGAGGATCCGTCATGACCATATTTGGTCAATGACATTTCCCAGAATCCCCAGCTGCTGGTTTCCATACAGCGGATGAGGAATGGCCAATTTTGGCTGGTCAACCAACAGTGAATGGGCCGCCCCCAACCAGAATCTCATCGCCGGACTCGTCGCCTTTAATAATTCCTTCAATTTGTAGAAAAAACTGTTACAATTAGATGACTATAAATAAAAGTTGTGGGGTCCCCCCCTCCCCCCTCCCCCCCCCCTCCCCTCCCATCAGCTGCTCCAACCCCCCGGAGTATATATATAGACACGTTGTGGCAGCACCTGCCCCATCTACAGCGCAGATGTCAGGCGATGGGGCCTCGTGGTGGCGAGCTGCCCGCCCCCCCCGCGCCCCCCGCGCCGCCCCGCGCCCCCCCGCGCCCCCCGCGCCGCCCCGCGCCGCGCATCCCCAGGACAGGTGCTGAGATGTCAGACTAACAGCTCAAAACTTCACACCTTACAAAGTGTTAACCACACAGAGAAGACATGAAAACCATCCTCACCGCAGACGTTCTCCCAGAACAGCTTACGCAGCAAACTGAGCCCGAGCAACCCGACATGACGGGCGCGCCAAGCAACATGCCTACCGAGGAACAGATACCGAGAATTACACCCGACCTACAGGACAAGAGAAGTAGTACTGTGCAGAGTCCATACATACAGAATAAGAACAGATACCGAGAATTACACCCCGCATACAGGACAAGAGAAGTGGTACTGTGCAGAGTCCATACATACAGGATAAGAACAGATACCGAGAATTACACCCGACATACAGGACAAGAGAAGTAGTACTGTGCAGAGTCCATACATACAGAATAAGAACAGATACCGAGAATTACACCCGACATACAGGACAAGAGAAGTGGTACTGTGCAGAGTCCATACATACAGAATAAGAACAGATACCGAGAATTACACCCGACATACAGGACAAGAGAAGTAGTACTGTGCAGAGTCCATACATACAGAATAAGAACAGATACCGAGAATTACACCCGACATACAGGACAAGAGAAGTAGTACTGTGCAGAGTCCATACATACAGAATAAGAACAGATACCGAGAATTACACCCGACATACAGGACAAGAGAAGTAGTACTGTGCAGAGTCCATACATACAGAATAAGAACAGATACCGAGAATTACACCCGACATACAGGACAAGAGAAGTGGTACTGTGCAGAGTCCATTCATACAGAATAAGAAGAGATACCGAGAATTACACCCGACATACAGGACAAGAGAAGTAGTACTGTGCAGAGTCCATACATACAGAATAAGAAGAGATACCGAGAATTACACCCGACATACAGGACAAGAGAAGTGGTACTGTGCAGAGTCCATACATACAGAATAAGAAGAGATACCGAGAATTACACCCGACATACAGGACAAGAGAAGTAGTACTGTGCAGAGTCCATACATACAGAATAAGAAGAGATACCGAGAATTACACCCGACATACAGGACAAGAGAAGTAGTACTGTGCAGAGTCCATACATACAGGATAAGAACAGATACCGAGAATTACACCCGACATACAGGACAAGAGAAGTAGTACTGTGCAGAGTCCATACATACAGGATAAGAACAGATACCGAGAATTACACCCGACATACAGGACAAGAGAAGTGGTACTGTGCAGAGTCCATACATACAGAATAAGAAGAGATACCGAGAATTACACCCGACATACAGGACAAGAGAAGTAGTACTGTGCAGAGTCCATACATACAGAATAAGAACAGATACCGAGATCTACACCCGACATACAGGACAAGAGAAGTGGTACTGTGCAGAGTCCATACATACAGAATGAGAACAGATACCGAGAATTACACCCGACATACAGGACAAGAGAAGTAGTACTGTGCAGAGTCCATACATACAGAATAAGAAGAGATACCGAGATCTACACCCGACATACAGGACAAGAGAAGTGGTACTGTGCAGAGTCCATACATACAGAATAAGAACAGATACCGAGAATTACACCCGACATACAGGACAAGAGAAGTAGTACTGTGCAGAGTCCATACATACAGAATAAGAACAGATACCGAGAATTACACCCGACATACAGGACAAGAGAAGTAGTACTGTGCAGAGTCCATACATACAGAATAAGAACAGATACCGAGAATTACACCCGACATACAGGACAAGAGAAGTAGTACTGTGCAGAGTCCATACATACAGAATAAGAACAGATACCGAGAATTACACCCGACATACAGGACAAGAGAAGTAGTACTGTGCAGAGTCCATTCATACAGAATAAGAAGAGATACCGAGAATTACACCCGACATACAGGACAAGAGAAGTAGTACTGTGCAGAGTCCATACATACAGAATAAGAAGAGATACCGAGATCTACACCCGACATACAGGACAAGAGAAGTGGTACTGTGCAGAGTCCATACATACAGAATAAGAGGAGATACCGAGAATTACACCCGACATACAGGACAAGAGAAGTAGTACTGTGCAGAGTCCATACATACAGAATAAGAACAGATACCGAGATCTACACCCGACATACAGGACAAGAGAAGTAGTACTGTGCAGAGTCCATACATACAGAATAAGAACAGATACCGAGATCTACACCCGACATACAGGACAAGAGAAGTGGTACTGTGCAGAGTCCATACATACAGAATGAGAACAGATACCGAGAATTACACCCGACATACAGGACAAGAGAAGTAGTACTGTGCAGAGTCCATACATACAGAATAAGAACAGATACCGAGAATTACACCCGACATACAGGACAAGAGAAGTAGTACTGTGCAGAGTCCATACATACAGAATAAGAACAGATACCGAGAATTACACCCGACATACAGGACAAGAGAAGTAGTACTGTGCAGAGTCCATACATACAGAATAAGAACAGATACCGAGAATTACACCCGACATACAGGACAAGAGAAGTGGTACTGTGCAGAGTCCATTCATACAGAATAAGAAGAGATACCGAGAATTACACCCGACATACAGGACAAGAGAAGTAGTACTGTGCAGAGTCCATACATACAGAATAAGAAGAGATACCGAGATCTACACCCGACATACAGGACAAGAGAAGTGGTACTGTGCAGAGTCCATACATACAGAATAAGAGGAGATACCGAGAATTACACCCGACATACAGGACAAGAGAAGTAGTACTGTGCAGAGTCCATACATACAGAATAAGAACAGATACCGAGAATTACACCCGACATACAGGACAAGAGAAGTAGTACTGTGCAGAGCCCATACATACAGAATAAGAACAGATACCGAGAATTACACCCGACATACAGGACAAGAGAAGTGGTACTGTGCAGAGTCCACGCATACAGAATAAGAGATACCGAGAATTACACCCGACATACGGGACAAGAGAAGTTGTACTGTGCAGAGTCCACACATACAGAATAAGAGGAGATACCGAGAATTACACCCGACATACGGGACAAGAGAAGTTGTACTGTGCAGAGTCCATACATACAGAATAAGAGGAGATACCGAGAATTACACCCAACATACGGGACAAGAGAAGTGGTACTGTGCAGAGTCCATACATACAGAATAAGAAGAGATACCGAGAATTACACCCAACATACAGGACAAGAGAAGTGGTACTGTGCAGAGTCCATACATACAGAATAAGAAGAGATACCGAGAATTACACCCGACATACAGGACAAGAGAAGTGGTACTGTGCAGAGTCCATACATACAGAATAAGAACAGATACCGAGAATTACACCCGACATACAGGACAAGAGAAGTGGTACTGTGCAGAGTCCATACATACAGAATAAGAACAGATACCGAGAATTACACCCGACATACAGGACAAGAGAAGTGCTACTGTGCAGAGTCCATACATACAGAATAAGAAGAGATACCGAGAATTACACCCGACATACAGGACAAGAGAAGTGGTACTGTGCAGAGTCCATACATACAGAATAAGAACAGATACCGAGAATTACACCCGACATACAGGACAAGAGAAGTGCTACTGTGCAGAGTCCATACATACAGAATAAGAACAGATACCGAGAATTACACCCGACATACAGGACAAGAGAAGTGGTACTGTGCAGAGTCCATACATACAGAATAAGAAGAGATACCGAGAATTACACCCGACATACAGGACAAGAGAAGTAGTACTGTGCAGAGTCCATACATACAGAATAAGAAGAGATACCGAGAATTACACCCGACATACAGGACAAGAGAAGTGGTACTGTGCAGAGTCCATACATACAGAATAAGAACAGATACCGAGAATTACACCTGACATACAGGACAAGAGAAGTAGTACTGTGCAGAGTCCATACATACAGAATAAGAAGAGATACCGAGAATTACACCCGACATACAGGACAAGAGAAGTAGTACTGTGCAGAGTCCATACATACAGAATAAGAACAGATACCGAGAATTACACCCGACATACAGGACAAGAGAAGTGGTACTGTGCAGAGTCCATACATACAGAATAAGAACAGATACCGAGAATTACACCCGACATACAGGACAAGAGAAGTAGTACTGTGCAGAGTCTATACATACAGAATAAGAAGAGATACCGAGAATTACACCCGACATACAGGACAAGAGAAGTGGTACTGTGCAGAGTCCATACATACAGAATAAGAAGAGATACCGAGAATTACACCCGACATACAGGACAAGAGAAGTGGTACTGTGCAGAGTCCATACATACAGAATAAGAACAGATACCGAGAATTCTCGGTATCTGTTCTCATTCTGTATTCTGTATGTATGGACTCATGTAGCCCCTCCCATCCCCCGCGCGGTGTGCAGGGCGCCCCTCTTCCTGCGGTCGGAAGGGAGAGTGATTGAGGGCAGGAGATGGAGTTGGCAGTTATTGTGGTCGCCCTCGGAGACGCTCTGCGCCGCTCGGACGGGTGACACGGCTCGGGCTCCTCGGCGTCCAGAAGATTACTCAACCCGGCTCACCTCCACGGTGACACTTCCTCTCGGCCCACCACACGGCCCCCCGGACACCCACCTCACCTGCATTGCGTAAACCTGAGTCAATCTCTCGGTAAGATCGCTGATAAGCGACCGCCTGACCCGCGTTTAACCCGTTCCCTGCCCGGCTCCCCGACGAAGCTCCCCGGACCGCCAACCAGAAGAAGAGCCTTTCCAGGGTCCCCCTCCCCCCTCCCCCACACCCAGAACTGGCATTCAGATTATTTTTGTCTTAAAAAGAGGTTCCCACCATCCCTGAGGACTCTTTAATTCTTAGTATTGTAAGGGATCTTCCCGGGGTAGGGTGTGTTTGGACACAGTTCACAGCAGACTTGGAATTTATAAAGCAGATCTTGGCGTTTATTCGTGGTACAAACAGTCCAGCAAACAAAACATACAGCAACACCGTGCTTTCTAAGTACAACAAAATAAATAAAAGTCCTAGCCCGGCTGGGCGCTTACTAACAGGTTCTGCTCACCTATCTGACACTTACAAACACAGCGTCTTTTCGTCTGGATATCGCAGGGTGGGTTTTAGCTCCAGCAGTGGCTGTGCTTGCAGCTTCCTTCAACACACAGATTGTTCATTCCCTGGCTGAGAGCAATCACCTGCAGGCCTCGCAGAGCCTTTAGCTTCCCAGGCTAATTAGGATCCAAGCTCACCTGATCCCAAACCCAGAACTGGATCGGGGGATGTGGAATGACAGGTCCCTCTACCAAACCTACCTGCCATTCCATATAAACCCAGGCCCGGCAAAATTAAATAACAACTCAGCAGCATATCGCTGCTGAGAAACTGACCCATCCTGGATTTACCATCTCACACTGTGTAGCAACCTAGGTGAGATGTACACCCCCTCGATCACTTCTCCAGTGACATGTCTACATATCCCCCCCCTCTTTTTCAGACCGGAGGGCTGAGCCTTTTGTCCCCACAGACAACTTACCCTCGACAATGCGTCAGCATTTGCCTGTAATTTCCCTGGCCTGTGTTCCACAGTGAAATTAAAGTTTTGTAGGGAGAGAAACCATCTAGTCACTCTTGCATTTCTCTCCTTGTTTGACTTCATCCATGTTAGGGGGGCATGGTCTGTCACCAACTTGAATTTCCTGCCTAGCAAGTAATACTTTAAAGATTCTAGGGCCCACTTCACTGCCAAACATTCTCGCTCCACAATGGCATAATTTTTCTCGGCCGGGGTTAGTTTTCTACTCAAGTACGTCACCGGATGCTCCTCACCATTCACTATTTGTGAGAGTACTGCACCTAAGCCTGTGTTAGAGGCATCTGTCTGGACCAGAAATTCTCGTTTGAAATCAGGGGTGACTAACACAGGTGGTTGGCACAAGGCAGACTTAAGGCTTTGGAAAGCCTTCTCGGCCTCTGGGGTCCACGTGACCATTGCTGTCTTTCCGCCCTTTGTCAAGTCAGTTAGCGGAGCAGCAACTGAGGCAAAGTTCGGCACAAATCTACGGTAATACCCCGTAATACCCAGGAAAGCTCTAACCCGTTTCCTTGTCAGGGGTCTAGGCCAATTCTGTATTGCCTCAATTTTATTTAGCTGTGGCCTAACCAATCCTCTCCCAATAATGTAGCCCAGATATTTGGCCTCTTCTAGGGCTAGAGCACACTTCTCGGCATTTATGGTCAACCCCGCATCACTTATGGCATCCAACACGGCCTGTACCTTACAGAGGTGACTTTCCCAATCAGGGCTAAAAATGACCACATCATCGAGGTAGGCAGCTGAGTAATCACGATGTGGTCGCAGAATTAAGTCCATCAACCTCTGGAAAGTTGCAGGCGCTCCATGTAACCCGAATGGCATCACTACATACTGGAATAGCCCATCAGGGGTGGAGAAAGCAGTTTTCTCTTTAGCCTCACCAGAAAGTGGAATCTGCCAGTAGCCCTTTGTGAGATCGAGGGTGGTTATGTACCTGGCGTTACCCAACTTCTCAATCAACTCATCTACCCTGGGCATAGGATACGCATCGAACTTGGAGATCTCATTCAACTTTCTGAAATCGTTACAGAACCTCCAAGTTCCATTGGGCTTTGGGATTAGCACAATTGGGCTGGACCATTCACTCTGTGACACCTCAATTACCCCCAGAGCAAGCATACGTTTTACCTCGGCAGATACGGCTTCCCTACGTGCCTCGGGTATCCTATAGGGCTTAAGGTTTACTCTGCTTCTAGGCTCAGTTTCAATGTGATGATGGATGAGGTGGGTACGCCCTGGGAGGTCAGAGAATTTGTTTTTGTTTTTCTGTAAAAATTCCTGAGCCTCCTGTTTCTGTGACACTGATAGAGTATCACCTACCTTGACTGGAGGGATTGGTTGTGACAAATTATTAACAGTATTTGTCGCCACCAAGGATTCCCTGTCTTTCCAGGGCTTGATCAAGTTTATGTGATAAACTTGGAAAGGCTTCCTTCTACCTGGTTGGTGCACCTTGTAGTTCACCTCACTGATCTTTTCAACAATTTCATAAGGACCTTGCCACTTCGCCAAGAATTTACTCTCAACAGTGGGGACTAGTATAAGGACCCTATCGCCTGGGTTGAATGTCCTGATTCTTGCGGACCGGTTGTAAATTCTACTTTGGGCCTCTTGAGCTCTCTGGAGGTGTTCCCTTACCAGGGGCATTACAGTGGCTATACGGTCCTGTAATTGTGCAGTCCCAAAATTATCGCTAGACACCTCTAAGTCTAGTATATTTTGCTCAGTGGGAGGAGCCTCCTCCTCCCCAGCCAGGACCTGCAAAGGAAAACAATCATTTTCATCCTGCACATTTTTATCATTCACAGTGGACAAGGCAACCCCCTTAGAGGTATCCTCACTCCTTTTGGGGATTTTTCTTTTTTCCCAAAGAGCCCAGAATAAAGGAAAATCGCGCCCCAATATTACATTATGCATGAGGTTTTTAACCACACCCACTTCATATTGTACTGTGCCTTGTTCAGTCCCGACTTTAGCCAGCACTATAGGGTACACTTTTGTATCACCATGTATGCACACAACACTCATATGCTTGTTAGGCTCTAAGTCCCCAGCCACCAGGCTAGCATGCACCAAGGTTACGAGGCTTCCCGAGTCCATTAACGCTTTAACAGGAAAGTCATTGATGGTAATATTGCAGATTTGCGGTTCAGTCTCTAGTCCAGGAACTGCAGCACAAGATGGTTCCGCAAATAGCGACTGACGCCTGCTAGCGTCACACTCCATGGGTTCAGAGGTAAGAGGGCAATGGGCCGACACGTGTCCCGCCTCATGGCATCTCCAACACTGGATAGGGCCTGGTCTTTGGCAAGGAGTCCTTTTCAGAGCCCCTTAGCCACCCGGGACCATCACCAGTCTTTTGTCCCTGAGACACCACTTGAGCCCTTTTCCCCCCATCAGCACCCCTCCACACTCCCCCAATAGATGGAAGTCTCTTACCAGCTGACGGCACAGATCTGGCGCTCCGGGGAGGTGAAGATGCTGCAGGAACATCACGGAGGTAGTCCTCAGTCGCCTGGAACCTCTCCACAAGGTTGGCAAGTTCGTTTGCATTCTTAGGATCACCTTGTCCCACCCAGCGTTGCAGGTCAGTAGGAAGCGCTCGGAGGTAGCGATCCATCACGACCTTCTCTAGGATTTGTGCAGGAGTAGAAGTGTCTGGCTCCAACCACTTTCTTGCCAAATGGATTAGGTCATACATCTGGGACCTCGCTGATTTGTCCAGACTGTAGCTCCAGTTGCGTACCCTCCGGGCACGGACTGCAGTAGTAACTCCTAGTCGGGCAAGCATCTCCTCTTTTAGCCGAGTATAGTCCTTGACCTCTTGCTCACTGAGGTCATAGTAGGCCTTTTGAGGTTCACCTGTTAAATAGGGCGCAATTACCTCTGCCCACTCAGCGGCTGGTAACTTCTCTCGCTCAGCCACGCGCTCAAATACTGTTAGATAGGCCTCAACATCGTCCTCAGCAGTCATCTTTTGCAGCGCTTTCTGCACAGTCCTTCTCCCAGAAAAAATCTCTGGAGCGGCTCCCTCCATTGTGGGTGGATTAGCAACCACAGGCGCCTCTCGATTTACTATCAGGTGCTCGATAAGTTGTTGTTGGCTTTGGCGCAAAGCTTGCAACTCTTCCTTATGCATCCGCTGTTGTGCAGCCATCATCTGCTGTTGTGCAGCCATGGACTGTTCATGTCGTCTATTGGCCTCTGTCTGCGCCTGCTGTTGTGCAGCCATCATCTGCTGTTGTTCAGCCATGGACTGTTCATGTCGTCTATTGGCCTCTATCTGAGCCTGCTGTTGTGCAGCGATCATCTGCTGTTGTGCAGCCATGGACTGTTCATGTCGTCTATTGGCCTCTGTCTGCGCCTGCTGTTGTTGCAAACTCACTTGCATAAACTGCTTCAGCATCTCCTCCATGTTGCTGGACTGTTCTTGGAGTGTAGTTGCAGCTTTCACCCAGGACATCAGCAGCTGTAGCCAAGTCTGTCCACACCGTTGCCCCTAGCAACCGCGTTGCCCGCTACCTCCACCAATTGTAAGGGATCTTCCCGGGGTAGGGTGTGTTTGGACACAGTTCACAGCAGACTTGGAATTTGATAAAGCAGATCTTGGCGTTTATTCGTGGTACAAACAGTCCAGCAAACAAAATATACAGCAACACCGTGCTTTCTAAGTACAACAAAAATAAAAGTCCTAGCCCGGCTGGGCGCTTACTAACAGGTTCTGCTCACCTATCTGACACTTACAAACACAGCGTCTTTCGCCTGGATATCGCAGGGTGAGTTTTAGCTCCAGCAGTGGCAGTGCTTGCAGCTTCCTTCAACACACAGATTGTTCATTCCCTGGCTGAGAGCAATCACCTGCAGACCCTGCAGTGCCTTTAGCTTCCCAGGCTAATTAGGATCCAAGCTCACCTGATCCCAAACCCAGAACTGGATCGGGGGATGTGGAATGACAGGTCCCTCTACCAAACCTACCTGCCATTCCATATAAACCCAGGCCCGGCAAAATTAAATAACAACTCAGCAGCATATCGCTGCTGAGAAACTGATCCATCCTGGATTTACCATCTCACACTGTGTAGCAACCTAGGTGAGATGTACACCCCCTCGATCACTTCTCCAGTGACATGTCTACAGTATATACAATAAAAATTGCAGCATGAGGAGTGAGAAGACACCAAGATGAACGGGACTTATGGCAGGGAGATCTTACTGCTGGAGTGCCCATCTGTCACGTACCTGATGGTCGAGCCTGGAGTGCAGGGAGCGGCCCCTCGTATCCCCTGGCTATTGAACTCCTGAAGGTGGAGACAGGTATTCAACAGTCCAGAGGGCACAAGTGCCTGGTAGGTGGTATTAGTCCGGGAGGTCAGCTGGGCACAGGTAACAGGCTGGTATAGCGGATGGTACTTGACTGTTGCTGGCAGGCACAAGTGCGGGAACTGGCTGTGAGCAGATGTTCCGTAAAGCAGGAACTCAGGTGGGTAGCAGGAACAGCGGAATCAGATACAGGCCGGGTCAGCAGGAGACGATCAGCGAGGTACCAAGGGATGAGGCAGAAGACGTGGTCAAACAGGCAGAGGTCGTAGGCAGGCAGCAATCAATCAGAGTCAAGGAACAAGCCGGATGTCAGGAATCAGATAACAGGTTTAGGATACAAGCAGCACGGATCACGGACACGCTGTAGACTGGACAGCACAGATGGAAGGGAGCCAGTGACTAAAGAAGGCTTCAGGGCGCCAAGCGAACGTACGACGGGTCAGCGCGCCCTCGCACGTAGACGTGCACCCGTTCGTGACCTACGTGTGCGCGTGCGCGCGTTCGTGTCGACGCGAGTGCGTTCGTTAGCTCTGACGCGCGTTGACGGGGAACGACGGACTCTCCACGACAGGCTCCGGCGGGTAAGGTTTCTATGTCTAGTCGAGACGTTAGGGCGATCGTGACATTGCCCCCCCCCAAGGGGCAGCCCCCGGATGCCCAACCGAGCCCACTTGTTCGGGTGAGAGTTCTTGAAGGCGCGGATAAGTCTCTTGGCATGAATATTAGCCTCTGGCTCCCAGGAATTTTCCTCGGGTCCGTAGCCCTTCCATTTAACTAAGAATTGGACCTGGTTTCCTCTTCTCCTACAGTCCATGATGGCCTCAACTTCGAACTCGATCTCTCCATCGACCAACACCGGTTCCGGAGGGCAGGAAGTCCTGTCAGAGAAAGGATCCTCAACTGCAGGCTTGAGGAGCGATACGTGGAACACCGGGTGAATGCGGAAAGACTCAGGGAGTCCCAACTCAAATGCCACATCATTTAGCTTCCTTTTGATCGGGAAGGGACCCAGGAATTTTGGACCCAATTTCTTGGAGGGACAGGTTAACTTGAGATTTAAGGTGGACAGCCAGACCCTATCCCCGGTCTTGAGATCCAGCTCCCCTCTTCTTCTTCTGTCAAAGACTTTCTTATTATGTTCCTGCGACTTAGTCAAGGTTTCCTGTAAGAGTTTATTATTCTCTTCAAAGAAAGTAAGTCTCTTCTGAAGCGCTGGCACCGGACATTCAGGAAGATCGCCAGACAAGAACAACGGATGGTACCCGAGATTTGCATAAAAAGGGGACTGTTTGGTGGCTGAATGGACGGAATTATTGTAGGCGAACTCGGCCATAGGTAGCAGGGAGACCCAATCGTCTTGTGAGAAGGACGAGAAGCAACGCAGGTACTGCTCTAAGGTCTGATTCGTCCTCTCGGTCTGACCGTTGGTCTGCGGGTGGTAGGCCGAGGACATGCAGAGTTCGATCTTCAGAGTTGCGCAGAGTGCCTTCCAAAATCGAGATGTGAACTGCACCCCCCTGTCAGACGTGATATTGGTGGGGATGCCATGAAGCCTTATAACTTCCTTTATGAAGACGTTAGCTGTCTCCGCGGCAGAGGGAGTGCCCTTCATGGGCAAGAAATGAGCCATCTTCGTGAACCTGTCGACTACGACGAAGATCGTTGTATGGTTCTCCGAAGGGGGGAGTTCGACGATAAAATCCATGGAGATCATTCTCCATGGTCTATCAGGGACAGGTAGAGGTTTTAGTAAGCCCCAGGCTCTGGACTTGTTGCCCTTACTCCGAATGCAGGTCGTGCAGGTCTGAACGTAACTCTTGCAGTCGTTCTTCATCTTCGGCCACCAGAAGTTACGCCTGAGTAATTCTAATGTTTTGAACGTTCCAAAGTGGCCAGCCATGGGATGGTCATGACAGGAAGCCATAACTAAGGTCCGAGCTGTCTGGGGGACGAAGATCCTGTTCCCATGCCACATAAGATCATCGCTGGAGGACAGCGGGATACCGGGTGGAGGTGAGGCGCCTCTGGAAGCCTGTTTAACTTGGGAGACCACATCTCCTTGGAGTAAGAGGAAGTTTCCAGCAGGAAGGATGGTGTCACTGAGAGGTGGATCTTCCGGCTGGCTAAACATGCGAGATAAAGCATCTGGCTTCGTGTTTTTGGATCCGGGGCGGAAGGTTATGTGGAATACGAACCGTGAGAAAAAGAGTGCCCACCTGGCTTGACGAGGCTTCAACCTTTTAGCTGTCTTCAGATATTCGAGGTTTTTGTGATCTGTATAGATCAGGATTGGGTGGATAGCCCCTTCTAACAGATAGCGCCACTCCTCCAGTGCCGACTTAATTGCCAGTAGCTCACGGTCGCCCACGTCATAGTTTCTCTCGGCTTCGGATAGTTTGCGGGAGAAGAACGCAACAGGGTGGAGCACGGACTTAGGTCCCTGCCTCTGGGACAGCACAGCTCCGACTGCCACCTCCGAAGCGTCAACCTCAAGGGTGTACGGCAGGGTAGGATCAGGGTGTTTCAGAATCGAAGCTGAAACGAATAGCTTTTTCAGGGCTTCGAAGGCCTCTTGTGCCTCAGGTGTCCAGCGGAACTTGGTGCCCAGCTTGGTTAACCCGGTAATGGGGGCGATGATGGAGGAGAATCCCTTTATAAATTTGCGATAGAAATTCGCGAAGCCCACAAACCGCTGAACTCCTTTTCTATCGGATGGGGCAGGCCAGTCCTGGATTGCGGTTATCTTCTGGGGATCCATCTCGACCCCTCGAATCGAGATAATCAGACCAAGGAACTGGATACTTTCCTTCTCGAAAACGCATTTTTCTGGCTTGGCATACAGGCCGTGAGAGCGGAGGCGAGTCAGGACCTTCTTGACGTGTTCTCTGTGGGTGACTAAAGTGGAGGAAAAGATTAGTATATCATCCAAATAAATGATAACAAACAAATCTAAATAGTCTCTGAAGATGTCGTTCACAAAATGCTGGAACGTAGCCGGGGCGTTACATAACCCGAAAGGCATCACTAAATATTCATAGTGCCCGAAGCGGGTACGAAAAGCTGTTTTCCACTCATCGCCTTTTCTGATACGGACGAGGTTGTAAGCCCCCCGAAGATCCAGCTTGGTAAAGAGTCTAGCGGAACCCAGTCTCTGGAAAAGCTCAGGTACTAATGGCAGAGGGTAGCGATTTTTAACTGTGATTTTATTTAGTGCCCGATAGTCCACACACGGACGTAAGGATTGATCCTTCTTCTCGACAAAGAAGATCCCAGCGCCAGCTGGGGAGGTGGAAGGTCGGATGAACCCTTTTCTAAGATTATCGTCCAGGTAGGTCTTTAGAGTACTTAATTCGGATTCGGACAGTGGGAAGATCCTTCCGAACGGAATTTCTGCCCCCGGGAGCAGTTCAATAGGGCAATCATAAGGCCTATGCGGAGGGAGAGTCTCTGCGCCCTTCTTGCTGAAAACATCGAGAAACGCATGGTATTGCTCGGGTACAGCCTGTCGGGTTTCTTCATCCGCATCCAGACAGAGAAGGACTGACGAGTCACCATTGGGAGTCGGACAACAATGCTGGTGGCAGTAGTCAGAGGGGAACTTGATTACTCCGGTGGCCCAGTTGATGTGCGGATTGTGTGCCCTCAGCCAAGGCATGCCTAGGATGATGGGGAACAGGGGAGATTGGATGACATCCAGGCAGAGGAGTTCTTGGTGGGACCCGGCGATGATGGCGGGTAGAGGACTGGTCTCCTGAATTACTGGCCCAGATTCCAGAGTAGACCCGTCAGCCAAGTATACCGAAAGCCCCTTTTCTCGTGGTCTAAGAGGAATCCTGTTCATTCGGGCGAAAGATGAGTCAATAAAGCCACTGCATGCCCCGGAATCAATTACCGCGTGGGTTGATATAGTCCTTCCTGGGAGCTGCAAGAGAACAGGAACAGCTAGATGGGAGATGTTATCTGGCAACATAGGAGACGAGACAGGTGGAACACGGAGGCACTTACGCATCTTCGCCGGGCAGGAACGAACAAAGTGCCCTGGTTCCCCGCAGTATAGGCATAGGTTATTGACCCGACGACGCTGGCGTTCTTCCGGAGTCAGGGACGGGCGTAGTAGCCCCAGCTGCATAGGCTCCGGAGCGTCCGATGTGGATGCAACTGGAACAGGCGGAGGTGGGTGACTAGGCACCCGTGGTAACATCCAAACCGGACGGGAAGTCGTGGTGGATCGTTCTTGGCGGCGCTCCCTCAAACGCCTGTCAATCTGGATAGCAATGTCAATCAGGGCCTCCAAGGTCTCAGGAACACCCACTCGTGCCAGCTCATCTTTCAGGGCCTCGGAAAGCCCCATGCGGAACTGGTACCGCAGGGCCGCATTGTTCCAGTCCGTGTCTGCACTCCAACGTCGGAATTCGGAGACGTAGTCTTCTACGGGTCTGCGTCCTTGTTGTAGGGCATGTAGGGCTGCTTCGGCAGTGGCGGCTAGCTGGGGGTCCTCATAAAGCCTGGACATGGCCCGGAAGAAGGTGTCCATGGAGTCTAGGGACGGATCCTTCTGTTCCAACAGTCGGTGAGCCCAGGCCTGGGGTTCATTGCTTAATAGGGAGATGACGAACCCCACCTTCGTTGCCTCAAGGGAGAAAGTTCTGGGCTGTAGGGCGAAGTAGAGTTCGCAGGAGTTGCGGAATGCCCTGAACTTGCTCCGGTCTCCTGTGAACCGTTCCGGGGTTGGGACCCTGGGTTCCGGTGGCAGCATTACGACTGACGGCGGGGCATGGGCCCCAGGAGCCGCTGGTGCAGAGGCAGATAGCGCCTGGATTTGTTCCTCCAGTCTGCCGTAGCCCTCTTGTAGATTCTTAACTGCCTGTGTAAGGCCGGCCAGATGGTGGCAGAGTTCATCCATGGGGGAGGCTCCCTGCGCAGGCTCGGACATGGCTGTCCAGTACTGTCACGTACCTGATGGTCGAGCCTGGAGTGCAGGGAGCGGCCCCTCGTATCCCCTGGCTATTGAACTCCTGAAGGTGGAGACAGGTATTCAACAGTCCAGAGGGCACAAGTGCCTGGTAGGTGGTATTAGTCCGGGAGGTCAGCTGGGCACAGGTAACAGGCTGGTATAGCGGATGGTACTTGACTGTTGCTGGCAGGCACAAGTGCGGGAACTGGCTGTGAGCAGATGTTCCGTAAAGCAGGAACTCAGGTGGGTAGCAGGAACAGCGGAATCAGATACAGGCCGGGTCAGCAGGAGACGATCAGCGAGGTACCAAGGGATGAGGCAGAAGACGTGGTCAAACAGGCAGAGGTCGTAGGCAGGCAGCAATCAATCAGAGTCAAGGAACAAGCCGGATGTCAGGAATCAGATAACAGGTTTAGGATACAAGCAGCACGGATCACGGACACGCTGTAGACTGGACAGCACAGATGGAAGGGAGCCAGTGACTAAAGAAGGCTTCAGGGCGCCAAGCGAACGTACGACGGGTCAGCGCGCCCTCGCACGTAGACGTGCACCCGTTCGTGACCTACGTGTGCGCGTGCGCGCGTTCGTGTCGTCGCGAGTGCGTTCGTTAGCTCTGACGCGCGTTGACGGGGAACGACGGACTCTCCACGACAGGCTCCGGCGGGTAAGGTTTCTATGTCTAGTCGAGACGTTAGGGCGATCGTGACACCATCGTAGTCCTGAGATATAACAATATGGGTGGAGTGCCAGGCTGCCAGTGGATGCAGTTGTTATGGGGCACCGAAGGGTGACAAGGCTAGCCACAAATGGCCCCAGGAAACAGGCTGGCCATGGGGGACAAGCTAGCCACGAATGGCCATGGGGGACAAGCTAGCCACGAATGGCCATGGGGGACAAGCTAGCCACGAATGGCCATGGGGGACAAGCTGGCCTTTCATTTCTATGGGGGTCAGGCTGGGCAAGATATGACCACAGGGAATAGACTGGCCTTTAGCTGCCATTGGCTGGCCATAAACGGCCATGGGGGTCAGGCTGGCCATGAACAGCCATGGGGGTCAGGCTGGGCACATAAACGGCCATCAGAGTCACACTGGCCATAAACAGCCATGGGGGTCAGGCTGGTCTTTAATTGCCATGGAGGATAGACTGACCATGAATGGCCATAGGCAACAAACTAGTAATGAATGGCTATAGAGGGCAGGCTGGTTATGAATGCCCATGGGGAAAATCTGGCCTACTAATAGCCATGGGGGGCAAGCTAGCCAAGAATGGTCATGGAGAAAGGCTGGCCTTTAGTTGCCATGGGGGTCAGGCTGGCCACAAACAGCAATGGGGGTCAGGCTGGCCTTTAGTTGCCATGGGGGTCAGGCTGGCCATAAATGACCATGGAGGACCAATTGGCCATGAATGCTCATTGGGGACAATATGGCCTTTAATTTCCATGGGGGTCTGGCTGGCCATGAACAGCAATGGGGGTCTGGCTGGCCTTTAATTGCAATGGAGGATAGACTGACCATGAATGGCCATAGGCAACAAACTAGTAATGAATGGCTATAGAGGGCAGGCTGGTTATGAATGCCCATGGAGAAAACCTGGCCTACTAATAGCCATGGGGGACAAGCTAGCCAAGAATGGTCATGGAGAAAGGCTGGCCTTTAGTTGCCATGGGGGTCAGGCTGGCCATAAATGACCATGGAGGACCAATTAGCCATGAATGGTCATTGGGGACAATATGGCCTTTAATTTCCATGAGGGTCAGGCTGGCCTTTAATTGCGATGGAGGTTAGACTGACCATAAATAACCATAGGGAACAAACTAGTAATGTATGGCTATAGAGGGCAGGCCGGTTATGAATGCCCATGGGGAAAATCTGGCCTACTAATAGACATGGGGGACAAGCTAGCCAAGAATGGTCATGGATACAGGCTGGCCTTTAGTTGGCATGGGGGTCATGCTGGCCACGAACAGCCATGGGGGGTCAGGCTGGCCTTTAATTGCCATGGAGGATAGACTGACCATAAATAACCATAGGGAACAAACTAGTAATGTATGGCTATAGAGGGCAGGCCGGTTATGAATGCCCATGGGGAAAATCTGGCCTACTAATAGACATGGGGGACAAGCTAGCCAAGAATGGTCATGGATACAGGCTGGCCTTTAGTTGCCATGGGGGTCATGCTGGCCACGAACAGCCATGGGGGGTCAGGCTGGCCTTTAATTGCCATGGAGGATAGACTGACCATAAATAACCATAGGGAACAAACTAGTAATGTATGGCTATAGAGGGCAGGCCGGTTATGAATGCCCATGGGGAAAATCTGGCCTACTAATAGACATGGGGGACAAGCTAGCCAAGAATGGTCATGTATACAGGCTGGCCTTTAGTTGCCATGGGGGTCATGCTGGCCACGAACAGCCATGGGGGGTCAGGCTGGCCTTTAATTGCCATGGAGGATAGACTGACCACGAATGGCCATAAGGAACAAACTAGTAATGAATGGCTATAGAGGGCAAGCCGGCTATGAATGCCCATGGGGAAAACCTGGCCTACTAATAGCCGTGGGGGGCAAGCTAGCCAAGAATGGTCATGGAGAAAGGCTGGCCTTTAGTTGCCATGGGGGTCAGGCTGGCCATAAATGACCATGGAGGACCAATTGGCCATGAATGGTCATTGGGGACAATATGGCCTTTAATTTCCATGAGGGTCAGGCTGGCCTTTAATTGCCATGGAGGTTAGACTGACCATAAATAACCATAGGGAACAAACTAGTAATGAATGGCTATAGAGGGCAGGCTGGTTATGAATGCCCATGGGGAAAATCTGGCCTACTAATAGACATGGGGGACAAGCTAGCCAAGAATGGTCATGGATACAGGCTGGCCTTTAGTTACCATGGGGTTCAGGCTGGCCATAAACGACCATGGAGGACCAACTGGCCATGAATGGGCATTGGGGACAATATGGCCTTTAATTTCCATGGGGGTCAGGCTGGCCTTTAATTGCCATGGAGGTTAGACTGACCACCAATGGCCATAGGCAACAAACTAGTAATGAATGGCTATAGAGGGCAGGCTGGTTATGAATGCCCATGGGGAAAATCTGGCCTACAAATAGACATGGGGGACAAGCTAGCCAAGAATGGTCATGGAGAAAGGCTGGCCTTTAGTTGCCATGGGGGTCAGGCTGGCCATAAATTAACATGGAGGACCAATTGGCCATGAATGGTCATTGGGGACAATATGGCCTTTAATTTCCATGAGGGTCAGGCTGGCCATGAACAGCAATGGGGGTCAGGCTGGCCTTTAATTGCCATGGAGGATAGACTGACCATAAATGGCCAAAGGGAACAAACTAGTAATGTATGGCTATAGAGGGCAGGCTGGTTATGAATGCCCATGGGGAAACTCTGGCCTACTAATAGTCATGGGGGACAAGCTAGCCAAGAATGGTCATGGATACAGGCTGGCCTTTAGTTGCCATGGGGGTCAGGCTGGCTACGAACAGCAATGGGGGGTCAGGCTGGCCACGAACAGCCATGGGGGGTCAGGCTGGCCACGAACAGCCATGGGGGTCAGGCTGGCCTTTAATTGCCATGGAGGTTAGACTGACCACGAATGGGCATAGGCAACAAACTAGTAATGAATGGCTATAGAGGGCAGGCTGGTTATGAATGCCCATGGGGAAACTCTGGCCTACTAATAGCCGTGGGGGACAAGCTAGCCAAGAATAGTCATGGATACAGGCTGGCCTTTAGTTACCATGGGGGTCAGGCTGGCCATAAATGACCATGGAGGACCAACTGGCCATGAATGGGCATTGGGGACAATATGGCCTTTAATTTCCATGAGGGTCAGGCTGGTCATGAACAGCAATGGGGGTCTGGCTGGCCTTTAATTGCCATGGAGGTTAGACTGACCATAAATGGCCAAAGGGAACAAACTATTAATGTATGGCTATAGAGGGCAGGCTGGTTATGAATGCCCATGGGGAAACTCTGGCCTACTAATAGCCATGGGGGACAAGCTAGCCAAGAATGGTCATGGATACAGGCTGGCCTTTAGTTGCCATGGGGGTCAGGCTGGCCACGAACAGCAATAGGGGGTCAGGCTGGCCTTTAATTGCCATGGAGGTTAGACTGACCACGAATGGCCATAAGGAACAAACTAGTAATGAATGGCTATAGAGAGCAGGCCGGTTATGAATGTCCATGGAGAAAACCTGGCCTACTAATAGCCGTGGGGGGCAAGCTAGCCAAGAATACAGGCTGGCCTTTAGTTGCCATGGGGGTCAGGCTGGCCATAAATGACCATGGAGGACCAATTGGCCATGAATGGTCATTGGGGACAATATGGCCTTTAATTTCCATGGGGGTCAGGCTGGCCTTTAATTGCCATGGAGGTTAGACTGACCATAAATGGCCATAGGGAACAAACTAGTAATGTATGGCTATAGAGGGCAGGCTGGTTATGAATGCCCATGGGGAAAATCTGGCCTACTAATAGCCATGGGGGACAAGCTAGCCAAGAATGGTCATGGAGACAGGCTGGCCTTTAGTTGCCATGGGGCACAGGCTGGCCATAATTTTCCATGGGGGTGAGGCTGGCCATGAATTGCCATGGGGGTGAGGCTGGCCATGAATTGCCATGGGGGTGAGGCTGGCCATGAATTGCCATGGGGGTGAGGCTGGCCATGAATTGCCATGGGGGTGAGGCTGGCCATGAATTGCCATGGGGGTCAGGCTGGTCTTTAGTTTCCGTGGGGGTTCAGGCTGGCCATAAACAGCCATGTTGAATATAGTAGAAAACGCCTGCAGTAATTCCCAGAGATGGTGATTGGTCGGTGTACTCCCTTGTAGTGTCCTCCTAGCACTCAAGCAAATAAAAGATAAAAGAACGCTGGCAGCTCGATCTTCCACAATGAATATGAATCCAGGTGTGCTACAGAATAATCCAGGGCTTACGCGTTTCGGCCTGTAGCCTTAGTCATAGGCTGGGGGAGCAGGCTGGTCATGAATGGCCATGGGGATCAAACTATCCATGAATGGCCATGGGGACAATCTGGCCTATGAATAGACATGGGTGCCAGGCTGGCCTTTAGTTGCCATGGGGGGCCAGGATGGCCATAAACGACCATGGAGGACAGGCTGGCCATGAATGGGCATTGGGGAAAATATGTCTTTTAATTACCATGAGGGTCAGGCTGGCCTTTAATTGCCATGAGGGATAGCCTGGTCATAAATGGCCATGGGGGACAAACTGGCCATAAATGGCCACAAGGGACAGGTGGGCCATAAATGGCCATGGGAGGCAGGCTGGTCATTAAATATCCATGGGGGTCAAACTGGCCTATGAATTGCCATGGGGGACAGGCTAGCCATGAATGGTTATGGGGGTCAGGCTGGCCTTTAATTGCCATGGGGGTTCAGGCTGGCCATAAACAGCCATGGGAGGCAGGCTGGTCATGAATGGCCATGGGGATCAAACTATCCATGAATGGCCATGGGGGATAATCTGGCCTATGAATAGACATGGGGGGCAGACTGGCCATTAAGGGTCATGGGGCCAGGCTGGTCTTTAGTTGCCATAGGGGGTCAGGCTGGTCATAAACAACCATGGAGGACAGGCTGGCCATAAACAACCACAGGGAACATGTATCCTCCATGTATTTTCTTTGTATCCTCCATGTATTTTCTTTGTATCCTCCATGTATTCTCTACAGTGCCTTGAAAAAGTATTCCAAAGATTAGAGCACCCCTAGTTTTTTGAAAAAGTATTCATACCCCCTGACATTCCCCACACTTTCTCATGTTACAACCAAAAACCATAAATGTATTTTATTGGGATTTTATGTGATGGACCAACACAAAGTGTCACATAATTGTGAAGTGGAAGGAAAATGATACAAATAAATATGTGAAAAGTGTGGGGGAGGGGAATTTGTATGGCGCCCCCCCCCCCCCCCGGAGTCAACACTTTGTAGAACCCCCTTTCTCTACAAGTCTTTTTGGGGGTGTCTCTACCAGCTTTGCACATCTAGAGAGGACATTTCTGCCCATTCTTCTTCTTTGTAAAATATCTCAAGCTCTGTCAGATTGGATGGAGAGCGTCTGTGATCAGCAATTTTCAGGTCTGGCCACAGATTCTCAATGGGATTTAGGTCTGGACTGTGACTGGGCCATTCTAACACATGAATATGCTTTGATGTAAACCATTCCATTGTAGCTCTGGCTGGATGTTTCGGGTCGTTGTCCTGCTGGAAGGGGAACCTCCGCCCCGGTCTCAAGTCTTCTGCCGACTCTAACAGGTTTTCTTCTAAGATTGTCCTGTATTTGTCTCCATCCATCTTCCCATCACCTCTGACCAGCTTCCCTGTCCCTGCTGAAGAAAACCATCCCCACCACATGATGCTGCCACCGCCATGTCTCACGGTGGGGATGGTGTGTTCGGGGGATGGGCGGTGTTAGTTTCCCCCACACATAGCGTTTTGCTTTTAGGCCATAAAGTTGAATTTTGGTCTCCTCTGACCAGATCACCTTCTTCCACATGTTTGCTGCCCCCTCCCCCACATGGCTTCTCACAAACTACAAACAGGACTTCTTATGACTTTCTTTCTCCAATGTCTTTCTTCTTGTCACTCTTCCATAAAGGGCAGATTTGTGGAGAGACGACTAATAGTTGTCCTGTGGACAGATTCTCCCCCCTGAGCTGTGGATCTCTGCAGCTCCTCCAGAGTTACCATGGACCTCTTGGCTCTTCTCTGATGAATGCTCTCCTTGCCCGGCCCGGTCAGTTTAGGTGGACGGCCGTGTCTTGGTAGGTTTGCGGTTGTGCCCATACTCTTTCCATTTTCAGATGATGGATTGAACAGAGCTCCGTGAGATGGTCAAAGCTTGGGAGATTTTATTATAACCCAACCCTGCATTATACTTCTCCACAACTTCATCCCTGACCTGCCTGGTGTGTTCCTTGGCCTTCATGATGCTGTTTGTTCACTGAGGATCTCTAACAAACCTCTGAGGGCTTCACAGAAAATACATTTACATTTTTGGATGTAACATGACAAAATGTGGGGAATGTCAAGGGGTATGAATACTTTTTCAAGGCACTGTATGTATCCTCTGTCTTTCTATTGAACATTTCTTTCTCACTTCCTGTCTGTTGTCACCGGGACAGTGTCAGTGGTGATTATGGGGGGAGGGGTAGAAGATTTGAAGTTGGGGGGGTCTGCTGGTTGCCCCCACACATTGTGTATGGTATATATTGTACATTTGTAGGATTACCTGGCTGTGTTTAGCACAGAGAGAGGACCTGGACATGTATCATAGGGGGGGAGGGGAGATATACTATATACTCTTAGTTGGCAGCTCTAGTGACAAAGCCACAGATGTACCCTGATAACATGGGGGGGGGGGGGGGAGGGGAGGCCACATCCTCCACTCTATACACCACCATTGTCTCATCTGTCATACCGCCTGTCCGAGGAGGAGCAGGGCATGCTGGGTAAGGGCACAACCTCAGATTCACAGAAATACCTCCGAGAGGTTCAGCTGCCCATCCGGGAGAAGAGGAGCTGCCATCAGATGCCACCGCACACCACATGTCAGCGCTGCCCAGTGCCACCCGCCCGCCATGCAAAGAATAAACTCTGATTACATTATTATCATAAAAAGTCACCAATCTCATTATAACAAGGCGAGGGGGGAGGGTGCGATCTCTGGTGCCATGTGGGGGGTTCACATCATTAGAGACTGCAGAGACCCTCAACATACCTAGGCTAGGCACCCATGGCGTCATTTCTGATGTATCCTCCATGTATCCTCTATATACTGTATACATACTCCATGTATCCTCTACGTATCCTCTATATACTGTATACATACTCCATGTATCCTCTATATACTGTATACATACTCCATGTATCCTCTATATACTGTATACATACTCCATGTATCCTCTACGTATCCTCTATATACTGTATACATACTCCATGTATCCTCTACGTATCCTCTATATACTGTATACATACTCCATGTATCCTCTACATATCCTCTATATACTCCATGTATCCTCTATATACTCCATGTATCCTCTATGTATCCTCTATATACTGTATGTATCCTCCATGTATCCTCCATGTATCCTCTATGTACTGTATGTATCCTCCATGTATCCTCCATGTATCCTCTATGTACTGTATGTATCCTCCATGTATCCTCTATATACTGTATGTATCCTCCATGTATCCTCTATGTACTCCATGTATCCTCTATATACTCCATGTATCCTCTATGTACTCCATGTATCCTCTATATACTCCATGTATCCTCTATGTACTCCATGTATCCTCTATATACTCCATGTATCCTCTATATACTCCATGTATCCTCTATATACTGTATGTATCCTCCATGTATCCTCTATATACTCCATGTATCCTCCATGTATCCTCTATATACTGTATGTATCCTCCATGTATCCTCTATGTACTCCATGTATCCTCTATATACTCCATGTATCCTCAATATACTGTATGTATCCTCCATGTATCCTCTATATACTCCATGTATCCTCCATGTATCCTCTATATACTGTATGTATCCTCCATGTATCCTCTATATACTGTATGTATCCTCCATGTATCCTCTATATACTGTATGTATCCTCCATGTATCCTCTACGTACTCCATGTATCCTCTATATACTGTATGTATACTCCATGTATCCTCTACGTACTCCATGTATCCTCTATGTACTGTATGTATCTTCCATGTATCCTCTATATACTGTATGTATCCTCCATGTATCCTCTATGTACTCCATGTATCCTCTATATACTCCATGTATCCTCTATGTACTCCATGTATCCTCTATATACTCCATGTATCCTCTATGTACTCCATGTATCCTCTATGTACTCCATGTATCCTCCATGTATCCTCCATGTATCCTCTATATACTGTATGTATCCTCCATGTATCCTCTATATACTCCATGTATCCTCTATATACTCCATGTATCCTCCATGTATCCTCTATATACTGTATGTATCCTCCATGTATCCTCTATATACTGTATGTATCCTCCATGTATCCTCTATATACTGTATTTATCCTCCATGTATCCTCTACGTACTCCATGTATCCTCTATATACTGTATGTATACTCCATGTATCCTCTACGTACTCCATGTATCCTCTATGTACTGTATGTATCTTCCATGTATCCTCTATATACTGTATGTATCCTCCATGTATCCTCTATGTACTCCATGTATCCTCTATATACTCCATGTATCCTCTATATACTGTATGTATACTCCATGTATCCTTTATGTATCTTTCTAGGATCCTCTATAAATCCTCCATGTAATCTCTATGTATCCTCCATGTATCTTCCGTGCATTCTCTGGGTATCCTCTATGTATCTTTCTTGTATCTTCTATGTATCCTCCATCTATCTTCCATGTACAGTGCCTTGAAAAAGTATTCATACCCCTTGAAATTCCCCCACATGTTATCACATTACACCCAAAACCATAAATGTATTTTATTGGGATTTTATGTGATGGACCAACACAAAGTGTCACATAATTGTGAAGTGGAAGGAAAATGATAAATGATACAAATAAATATGTGAAAAGTGTGGGGGAGGGGCATTTGTATGGCGCCCCCCGGAGTCAATACTTTGTAGAACCCCCTTTCTCTACAAGTCTTTTTGGGGGTGTCTCTACCAGCTTTGCCCATCTAGAGAGGACATTTCTGCCCATTCTTCTTCTTTGTAAAATATCTCGCGCTCTGTCAGATTGGATGGAGAGCGTCTGTGATCAGCAATTTTCATGTCTTGCCACAGATTCTCAATGGGATTTAGGTCTGGACTGTGACTGGGCCATTCTAAGCCCTTGTACACACACGGTTGGAGATTCCGACAACCAAATCCGTCAGATTTTGTCCGTTGGATTTTGCCCGTCGGATCTTGTCCGAAACTGTTGCATACACACGGGTCGGACAAAGTTGTCGAAAAATCCGATCTTTCAGAACGTGATGACGTCATTTCGTTACGATGGGACTACGTTCAGGCTAGTAGCCAATAGCTTTGATGTAGGAATTTGATCTGAGCATGCGTGGCACTTTGTCCAATCGGAATTCTCTACACATGATCGGAGTATGTCCGATCGGAGCAGTTTGTCAGAAAATATTTCCAGCAAGTTGGAAAATTTGGTCCGACGGATATTCCGACGTAATCAGTCCGATGCATACCACACACAGTCTGATTATCCGACAAACCGGTCCGATAGGACACATTCCGATGGATTCTCCGACCGTCTGTACAAGGGCTTACACATGAATATGCTTTGATGTAAACCATTCCATTGTAGCTCTGGCTGGATGTTTCGGGTCGTTGTCCTGCTCTGCAGCTCCTCCAGAGTTACCATGGACCTCTTGGCTCTTCTCTGATGAATGCTCTCCTTGCCCGGCCCGGTCAGTTTAGGTGGACGGCCGTTCCCGGTAGGTTTGCAGTTGTGCCCATACTCTTTCCATTTTCCGATGATGGATTGAATGAGACACAGGTGAGCTCTATTTACCAATTCGGTGACTTCTGAAGGCAATTGGTTCCCCTTGATTTTAGTTAGGGGGTATCAGTGTAAAGGGGGCCGACTACAAATGCCCCTCCCCCCCACACTTTTCACATATTTATTTGTTTAATTTATAATTTTCCTTCCACTTCACAATTATGTGACACTTTGTGTTGGTCCATCACATAAAATCCCAATAAAATACATTTACGTTTTTGGTTGTAACAAAGTGTGGGGAATTTCAAGGGGTATGAATACTTTTTCAAGGCACTGTATCCTCCATGTATCCTCCATGTATCCTCTATGTATCCTCTATGTATCCTCCATGTATCCTCCATGTATCCTCTATGTATCCTCCATGTATCCTCCATGTATCCTCTATGTATCCTCCATGTATCCTCTATGTATCCTCTATGTATCCTCCATGTATCCTCTATGTATCCTCCATGTATCCTCCATGTATCCTCTATGTATCCTCCATGTATCCTCTATGTATCCTCCATGTATCCACTATATATCCACCATGTATCCTCCATGCATCCTCCATGTATCCTCCATGTATCCTCTATGTATCCTCCATGTATCCTCCATGTATCCTCCATGTATCCTCCATGTATCCTCTATGTATCCTCCATGTATCCACTATATATCCACCATGTATCCTCCATGCATCCTCCATGTATCCTCCATGTATCCTCTATATATCCTCCATGTATCCTCCATGCATCCTCCATGTATCCTCCATGTATCCTCTATGTATCCTCCATGTATCCACTATATATCCACCATGTATCCTCCATGCATCCTCCATGTATCCTCTATGTATCCTCCATGTATCCACTATATATCCTCCATGTATCCTCCATGCATCCTCTATATATCCTCCATGTATCCTCTATATATCCTCCATGTATCCTCCATGCATCCTCCATGTATCCTCCATGTATCCTCTATATATCCTCTATGTATCCTCCATGCATCCTCCATGTATCCTCTATATATCCTCCATGTATCCTCTATATATCCTCCATGTATCCTCTATATATCCTCCATGTATCCTCTATGTATCCTCTATGTATCCTGCATGCATCCTCTATGTATCCTCCATGTATCCTCTATGTATCCTCCATGTATCCTCCATGTACCCTCTATGTATCCTCCATGTATCCTCTATGTATCCTCCATGCATCCTCCATGTATCCTCCATGTATCCTCCATGCATCCTCCATGCATCCTCCATGCATCCTCTATGTATCCTCCATGCATCCTCTATGTATCCTCCATGTATCCTCTATGTATCCTCTATGTATCCTCCATGTATCCTCTATGTATCCTCCATGTATCCTCTATATATCCTCTATGTATCCTCCATGTATCCTCTATGTATCCTCTATGTATCCTCTATGTATCCTCTATGTATCCTCCATGTATCCTCTATGTATCCTCTATGTATCCTCCATGTATCCTGTGCAGGGAATGGAGGAGACTGACATCGAGTCACATTCGGGGACTTGCACTGTTTGTATAATTATGTTGTGTGGATTTTTTTTTCGTTTTTGCAATAATACAGTAATAATAATAATGAAGTGATAATAATAATGACTGATCGTATATTTTCTCCTCTCGGGATGAATCTCCTCCATGAATTCAGCGCCTTCTCAGGATTTCCTGCACAGAGTTCCGCCTTGGAATCCATCCGAGATGATTGGACCCGGCCCAGCTGGCAATCACAGCGCCTTCCGGGAACATTATCTTCTCCATCGAGCAATTAATTAAAAGTTCACTTGGATCCCTCGCTGTTCTGGCTGCTTCTGTTAATTGAGATTCTTGTAACTGATCTCCAATATCAGCGAGAACACAAAACCCGATCCGCCGCGTCACCGGATCCCCCGCGCCGATCGCTCCCCGCCAACCCAACACCGCGCCAAAGCCAGCCGACTGTCCAAACCGGGGGGGAGGGGTACCCCGATAGAAGATATACAGGAGTGACATCACCGCTCTCCAGATATAAGATATATTATACAGAAGTGACATCACCGCTCTCCAGATATAAGATATATTATACAGGAGTGACATCACCGCTCTCCAGATATAAGATATATTATACAGGAGTGACATCACCGCTCTCCAGATATAAGATATATTATAGAGGAGTGACATCACCGCTCTCCAGATATAAGATATATTATAGAGGAGTGACATCACCGCTCTCCAGATATAAGTCGGGGGGGGTGTATCATGTATGTTGTAGTTTGGGGGGGGAGGGGTCAGTAGTAGATCTGTCCGGTGGCGCACACGTTGGTGGAAGCGGCGCACACGCGGCGTTATCTCAGCAGACATCTCTCTCTCTCTCTTGTCCGTGTGAAGCGCGATGGAAAATGAAGTTGGGTTCTCTCGCCTCTCACCACCACAGACGTAGTCACACGACAGAGGAGGGAAACCACAGACCCTTCCCCCCCCTTTACTTCTCAGACTCACATCACCACTTTCCCCCTTTCTAAGCACTATTGTGTCCCCAGGAAACCTGTCTGGGGGGGAGGGGGGGCTGCGGTGGTAAGGGGAGCCGGCTCTTCCCAGACTACAGACACTAAAAATGGCATTGTCACTCTTACCGGAATTAAAGGGGCACTCCGCCACCCTGCCAGCCAAAGGCTCAACATAGCAACAAATAAAGCCTACTTATGTTGTACCTTCCCGGGTTCTTTCCAAATTCAGGGGACTCCCCAAATTATAACCTAACACTAGAATTACATCCTTCCCATCATACCTACACCCTCAAATCTAAACCTGACCCCTCACCCCCAAACCAAAAACTGAACCCTTAACTGGAGACATAACCTTCACAATCTCCCTTAACCGTCACCCCAACACCAACCCCTCTACATAATCCTCCACCATAAACCCAACCATAACCCTCATACTGAACCCCAACACTAACTCCTCTACATAATCCTCCACCATAAACCCAACCATAACCCTCATACTGAACCCCAACACTAACTCCTCTACATAATCCTCCACCATAAACCCAACCATAACCCTTATACTGAACCCCAACACTAACTCCTCTACATTATCCTCCACCATAAACCCAACCATAACCCTTATACTGAACCCCAACACTAACCCCTCTACATTATCCTCCACCATAAACCCAACCATAACCCTTATACTGAACCCCGACACTAACCCCTCTACCATAAAACCAACCATAACCCTCATACTGAACCCCAACACTAACTCCTCTACATAATCCTCCACCATAAACCCAACCATAACCCTTATACTGATCCCCAACACTAACCCCTCTACATTATCCTCTACCATAAAACCAACCATAACCCTTATACTGAACCCCAACATTAACCCCTCTACATTATCCTCTACCATAAACCCAACCATAACCCTTATACTGATCCCCAACACTAACCCCTCTACATTATCCTCCACCATAAACCCAACCATAACCCTTATACTGAACCCCAACACTAACTCCTCTACATTATCCTCCACCATAAACCCAACCATAACCCTTATACTGAACCCCGACACCAACCCCTCTACATAATCCTCCACCATAAACCCAACCATAACCCTTATACTGAACCCCAACACTAACTCCTCTACATTATCCTCCACCATATACCCAACCATAACCCTTATACTGAACCCCAACACTAACCCCTCTACATAATCCTCCACCTTAAACCCAACCATAACCCTTATACTGAACCCCGACACCAACCCCTCTACATTATCCTCTACCATGAACCCAATTATAACCCTTATACTGAACCCCAACACCAACCCCTCTACATAATCCTCCACCATAAACCCAACCATAACCCTTATACTGAACCCCAACACTAACCCCTCTACCATAAACCCAACCATAACCCTTATACTAAACCCCAACACTAACCCCTCTACATAATCCTCTACCATAAAACCAACCATAACCCTTATACTGAACCCCAACACTAACCCCCCTACATTATCCTCCACCATAAAACCAACCATAACCCTTATACTGAACCCCAACACTAACCCCTCTACATTATCCTCCACCATAAACCCAACCATAACCCTTATACTGAACCCCAACACTAACCCCTCTACATTATCCTCCACCATAAAACCAACCATAACCCTTATACTGAACCCCAACACTAACCCCTCTACATAATCCTCCACCATAAACCCAACCATAACCCTTATACTGAACCCCAACACTAACCCCTCTACATAATCATCCACCATAAACCCAACCATAACCCTTATACTAAACCCCAACACTAACCCCTCTACCATAAACCCAACCATAACCCTTATACTGAACCCCAACACTAACTCCTCTACATTATCCTCTACCATAAAACCAGCCATAACCCTTATACTGAACCCCAACACTAACCCCTCTACATAATCCTCCACCATAAAACCAACCATAACCCTTATACTGAACCCCAACACTAACCCCTCTACATTATCCTCTACCATAAACCCAACCATAACCCTTATACTGAACCCCAACACTAACCCCTCTACATTATCCTCTACCATAAAACCAGCCATAACCCTTATACTGAACCCCAACACTAACCCCTCTACATAATCCTCCACCATAAAACCAACCATAACCCTTATCCTGAACCCCAACACTAACGCCTATACATTATCCTCTACCATAAACCCCAATCATAACCTTCACCCCGACACCAACCCCTCTACTATAAACCCCAACCATAACCCTTAACCTGAACGCTGATACTAACCCCTCTATATAATCCTCTACCATAAACCCAACCATAACGCTTATCCTGAACCTCGACACTAGCCCCTCTACATTATCCTCTACCATAACCCCAACCATAACGCCTATACATAATCCTCTACCATAAACCCCAACCATAACCTTCACCCCGACACCAACCCCTCTACCATAAACCCCAACCATAACCCTTATCCTGAACCCCGACACGAAACCCCTCGACATAATCCTCTACCATAACCCCAACCATAACCCTTATACTGAACACCAACACCAACCCCTCTACCATAAACCCAACCATAACCCTTAACCTGAACCCCGACACTAAACCCCTATACATAATCCTCTACCATAAACCCCAACCATAACCTAAAATCTGAACCCTGAAACTGATCATAGCACATATCCTTAGCTATCCCTCTAAATTCTAACCCAACCCCTATACATTATCCTCTACCATAAACCCCAACCATAGCCCTTAACCTTCACCCCGACACCAACCCCTCTACATTATCCTCCACCATAAACCCCAACTATAACCCTTAACCTGAACCCTAAAACTGAGCTTAGCACATGACATAACCTTAGCTAACCCTATAATCCTAACCCTAACCCCTATACAATATCCTCCCCCATAAACTCAAATCATAACCCCCAACATGAACCCTAAAACTTACCTTTGCAAATAACCATAGCTAACCCTCTAATCATAATCCAAACCCCTATACATAATCCTCTACCATAAACCCCAACCATAACCCTCAACCTGAACCCTGAAACTGATTTTAGAACATACGTTTAGCTAACCCTCTAATCCTAACCCTAACCCCTATACATTATCCTCTATCATAATCCCAACCATAACCTAAAACCTGAACCCTGAAAAGTATACAAGATAATAACCTTAACCAACCCCCAAATCCTAAACCTCACCCCATAATCCTAACCCCTATACATTAACCTCTACCATAAACTCCAACCATTATCCTTAACCTGAACCCAGAAATGTATCTTGGCACATAACCTTAGGTAACCAACTAATCATAACCCTAACCCCCACACATTGTCCTCTACCATAAACTCCAACCATAACCTAAAACCTGAACCTTAAAACTGATCTTAGCATGTAGCCTTAGCTAACCCTCGAAATCCTAACCCTAACCCCTATACATTACCCTCTACCATAAACCCAACCCTAACCCTAACCCCTATACATTATCATCTACCATAAACCCAACCCTAACCCCTATACATTACCCTCTACCATAAACCCAACCCTAACCCTAACCCCTATACATTATCATCTACCATAAACCCAACCCTAACCCCTATACATTACCCTCTACCATAAACCCAACCCTAACCCTAACCCCTATACATTACCCTCTACCATAAACCCAACCCTAACCCCTATACATTACCCTCTACCATAAACCCAACCCTAACCCCTATACATTATCCTCTACCATAAACCCAACCCTAACCCCTATACATTATCCTCTACCATAAACCCAACCCTAACCCCTATACATTACCCTCTACCATAAACTCAACCCTAACCCTTATACATTATCCTCTACCATAAACCCAACCCTAACCCCTATACATTATCCTCTACCATAAACCCAACCCTAACCCCTATACATTATCCTCTACCATAAACCCAACCCTAACCCTAACCCCTATACATTACCCTCTACCATAAACCCAACCCTAACACCTATACATTATCCTCTACCATAAACCCAACCCTAACCCCTATACATTACCCTCTACCATAAACCCAACCCTAACCCCTATACATTATCCTCTACCATAAACCCAACCCTAACCCTAACCCCTATACATTACCCTCTACCATAAAACCAACCCTAACCCCTATACATTACCCTCTACCATAAACCCAACCCTAACCCCTATACATTATCCTCTACCATAAACCCAACCCTAACCCTAACCCCTATACATTACCCTCTACCATAAACCCAACCCTAACCCCTCTACATTACCCTCTACCATAAACTCAACCCTAACCCCTATACATTATCCTCTACCATAAACCCAACCATAACCCCTACACATTACCCTCTACCATAAACCCAACCCTAACCCCTATACATTACCCTCTACCATAAACCCAACCCTAACCCCTATACATTATCCTCTACCATAAACCCAACCATAACCCCTATACATTACCCTCTACCATAAACTCAACCCTAACCCTTATACATTATCCTCTACCATAAACCCAACCCTAACCCCTATACATTATCCTCTACCATAAACCCAACCCTAACCCCTATACATTACCCTCTACCATAAACCCAACCCTAACCCCTATACATTACCCTCTACCTTGAACCCAACCCTAACCCCTATACATTATCCTCTACCATAAACCCAACCATAACCCCTATACATTACCCTCTACCATAAACCCAACCATAACCTTTAACCTGAACCCTGAAACTTATCCAAGTATATAACCTTAGTTAACCCTCTAATCATAAACCTAACCCCTATCCATTGTCTGCCGCCAAAAACCCACAACTATAACCCCCTAACCTGAACCCTGAAACTTATCTTGGCACATAACCATAGCTAACCCTCTAATCCTAACCCTAATCAATGCAGCCTCACATGTGCCATGAATGCAGCCTCACATGTGCCATGAATTCAGCCTCACATGTGCCATGAATTCAGCCTCACATGTGCCATGAATGCAGCGTCACATGTGCCATGAATGCAGCCTCACATGTGCCATGAATGCAGCGTCACATGTGCCATGAATGCAGCATCACATGTGACATGAATTCAGCCTCACATGTGCCATGAATGCAGCCTTACATGTGCCATAAATTCCGCCTCACATGTGCTATGAATTCAGCCTCACATGTGCCATGAATGCAGCCTTACATGTGCCATGAATGCCGCCTCACATGTGCCTTGAATGCAGCCTCACATGTGCCATGAATGCAGCCTCACATGTGCCATGAATGCAGCATCACATGTGCCATGAATGCAGCCTCACATGTGCCATGAATGCAGCCTCACATGTGACATGAATGTATAGGAGCAGTATAGAAAGAGGAGCAGAGATGAGTTAACACTGGCTGGCACATAACCATAGCTAACCCTCTAATCCTAACCCTAATCAATGCAGCCTCACATGTGCCATGAATGCAGCCTCACATGTGCCATGAATTCAGCCTCACATGTGCCATGAATTCAGCCTCACATGTGCCATGAATGCAGCGTCACATGTGCCATGAATGCAGCCTCACATGTGCCATGAATGCAGCGTCACATGTGCCATGAATGCAGCATCACATGTGACATGAATTCAGCCTCACATGTGCCATGAATGCAGCCTTACATGTGCCATAAATTCCGCCTCACATGTGCTATGAATTCAGCCTCACATGTGCCATGAATGCAGCCTTACATGTGCCATGAATGCCGCCTCACATGTGCCTTGAATGCAGCCTCACATGTGCCATGAATGCAGCCTCACATGTGCCATGAATGCAGCATCACATGTGCCATGAATGCAGCCTCACATGTGCCATGAATGCAGCCTCACATGTGACATGAATGTATAGGAGCAGTATAGAAAGAGGAGCAGAGATGAGTTAACACTGGCTGCAACTACCAACAGTGGGGTGCAGAGGGGAGCAGTATAGAAAGGGGAGCAGAGGTGAGAGGAAGACAAGGGGGTGCAGAGGGGAGCAGTATAGAAAGGGGTGCAGAGGTGAGTGGAAGACAAGGGGGTGTAGAGGGGAGCAGTATAGAAAGGGGTGCAGAGGGGAGCAGTATAGAAAGGGGTGAAGAGGTGAGTGGTAGAAAAGGGGGTGTAGGGGGAGCAGTATAGAAAGAGGAGCAGAGATGAGTTACCACTGGCTGCAATTACCAAAAGTGGGGTGCAGAGGGGAGCAGTATAGAAAGGGGTGCAGAGGTGAGTGGTAGACAGGGGGGAGCAGTATAGAAAGGGGTGCAGAGGTGAGTGGTAGACAGGGGGAGCAGTATAGAAAGGGGTGCAGAGGTGAGTGGAAGACAAAGGGGTGCAGAGGTGAGTAGTAGACAGTAGGGTGCAGAGGGGAGCAGTATAGAAAGGGGTGCAAAGGGGAGCAGTATAGAAAGGGGTACAGAGATGAGTGGTAGACAAGGGGGTGTAGGGGGGAGCAGTATAGAAAGGGGTGCAGAGGTGAGTGGTAGACAAGGGGGTGCAGAGGGAAAGTGGGTTGAAAGGTAGAAAAGGGGTAATCAGTAAGGCAGTGGACAAAAGATATAAATGATTTAAGCGACTTTATAGTTTGAATAAGCTGAACCTCACCCAGGAAATAAATAGTTTATACCTCGGTGATGATGACTTGTAATACAGCGAGTAATATTTTATTTTGTAATAAGTAAAATATGATTATTTCATTTTTTGATAATTTATTATATAGTTTTGTGATTCATGTGGTCATATAGGAAGACAGTATAATGAATATGTCTGGGGTGCCACCTAGTGGGCACAGTACAGACTGCACTCTACCTTTCACATTGCTACATTTTGTTTCTTTTATAATCTGAATTGTTTTGGTTGTTTTTTGTATCCATTTGTTTCCTGATATGAAGGACACACATCCGGTACACACAGATTTGCTGCCAACATCCCATACAAAGGTTTTTCCACCATTTTTCACCCCGCGACATTGGGAGAAAAGAGAACTCAGTGTTGTGCGCCCTCTAGTGGCCACATATGAAACCATGAAATATTTTTTAGGAAAATATGGCAGAACGAGCTCGGGATGTTCGGTGTGTTTCTGTAGGGGTGAACCGAGCCGAACATTTGGATGTGTTCCAAGAGTGTTTAAGAACTACGCCTGGTTGTTGGCAGCCTGTGTAAAACGACTCAGGACTTGGAAGGGGTGGGAGTCCCTCTTCCGAGCCGTTAGCGCGAGAAATCTGATCTCTCCTGCTATGGAGCTCCGTTTCACCCATCAACTTGGACCATCAAAGAAGGAAAAGGAGTCATTTCCTTAGTCTCCCCTCCCCCCGGTGATCAGACTGTACATTGTAACTTTGTAGAAGGGGAGGAGTCATTTCCTCAGTCCCCTCCCCCCAGTGATCAGACTGTACATTGTAACTTTGTAGAAGGAGGAGGAGTCATTTCCTCAGTCCCCCCTCCCCCGGTGATGAGACTGTACATTGTAACTTTGTAGAAGGAGGAGGAGTCATTTCCTCAGTCTCCCCTCCCCCGGTGATCAGACTGTACATTGTAACTTTGTAGAAGGAGGAGGAGTCATTTCCTCAGTCCCCCCTCCCCCGGTGATGAGACTGTACATTGTAACTTTGTAGAAGGAGGAGGAGTCATTTCCTCAGTCTCCCCTCCCCCGGTGATCAGACTGTACATTGTAACTTTGTAGAAGGAGGAGGAGTCATTTCCTCAGTCCCCTCCCCCCAGTGACCAGAGGAAATAGAGTCCCATTACTGAGCATGTCCCCTTTAATAAAAATATGACACACTATATAGTATATTTGACTTTTATATGAAATCTATTATTACGTTACATTATTTATATCAATTATACAGACAGATGATGATGTAGGAAGTGAGTTTCAAGCATAATACATTGTATATAAAGGAGACACAGGCAGTACATTGGACACTAAATATATATATATACACATTATTGTATGTATACTCCCCTCCCCCCCCCATATAAACATTTTATCCCACTGTAGCTGAGATACAGCAGATCATTACCCCAATGGACAGAATAGTGCCCCATCATTGGTGTCAGTGGGAGGAATAGTGCCTCATCATTGGTGTCAGTGGGAGGAATAGTGCCTCATCATTGGTGTCAGTGGGAGGAATAGGGCCCCATCATTGGTGTCAGTGGGTAGAATAGTGCCCCATCGTTGGTGTCAGTGGGAGGAATAGTGCCCCATCATTGGTGTCAGTGGGAGGAATAGTGCCCCATCGTTGGTGTCAGTGGGAGGAATAGTGCCCCATCATTGGTGTCAGTGGGAGGAATAGTGCCCCATCATTGGTGTCAGTGGGAGGAATAGTGCCCATCATTGGTATCAGTTGGAGGAATAGTGCCCCATCATTGGTATCAGTGGGAGGAATAGTGCCCCATCGTTGGTGTCAGTGGGAGGAATAGTGCCCCATCATTGGTGTCAGTGGGAGGAATAGTGCCCATCATTGGTATCAGTGGAGGAATAGTGCCCCATCATTGGTATCAGTGGAGGAATAGTGCCCCATTATTGGTGTCAGTGGATGGAATAGTGCCCCAAGGGCCAAATAAATGCAAGACAAGGGCCACATCTGCCCCCCCACCCCCCTCCGGCCACAGTTTGGACACCACTGCTCTTCGCCAATAATTGTTGAATCAGCAGGCTAAACAGTCATTTCTTGAAGGTTCTCTCCTGACCCAAAAACAGTTGGTTGAGCAGTTCCTCCTCCTTGACCAGAGGGGACGTAGCCTTGGGCCCCTTTAGGCTGTAGATGGGCCTCCCTAAAGGAGAATCACCTACTCATAGAATAAAATGTATAAGTCCAGGCCTTCTCCCATATCACTAGGGCAGAATAGTAGAGAGTTGGATTTGGTTGCTCCCTAGTAAGACGTCCCTCTTCACACCTGTCCCTCTGTTGACCACCTTGACCTTCAGCCTTAGGTGGTCCAGTTTCCCTTTCTCGATACCTTCGAAGTAAAAATCCTCGTTAAAAATGGGGTTCCTGCTCCGGCGGATGACGGTGCTCCTTTGCTTCTGAAGCTTCCCCGGCATGAGGCACATCACCACGCAGCAGCTGATGGCCTTGGGGTCCTGGTACGAGAGATACAGGTCCTCGGCATTGACCAGCTTCACCCGGAGACGCCCCAAGTCCTTCACGTACTCAACGGACAAGCGGATGAGACCGCCTTTGTTTAGAGGGACCTCAGTCTCTTTGGTCAAGCGGTCCTGACAACAGATAAATTCAAAGTGGAAGATGGGCGGTGGGACCAGGTGGACCATGGAGGCTCGAGGGTTCTCATGGTCCTCCTTGGTGGGCAGGTTGGGACTGGTGTCCGTGGAGCTGGTTTCCTCGGTGGACAGGGAGCTGGCCCGCGTCAGGGTCTTCAAAGTCAAAGTGCGAGAAAAGGCCGGTGGCTTACCGGAGGTTTGACCGACTAGATGCCTGTCGTAAGATCGGTTCAAAAGCGGAGAGTTGTACGGGGAGGACTCCGTAGAAGACGTGGTGTCACTGTCCACGGCCCCGAGATGAAGCTCATGGGAGCTCCAGCTCAAAAAACAGCCTGGATCTGACGGAGAATGCGGCTTCAGCTCGCAAGGTCCATGCGTGGGACACATCTGGTGGAAGAGAGACTCTCTCCGTCGGGTATGGGGGCTCTCGGACAGATATGGACCCCCCATAATGGAGGCCGCCATGGTGGAGCTGTGCCCCTGCTTTGGACTACCGGTCTCGTGCTCTACATCTTCCACCTGAATGACGTGGCGGCTGGCTGACCTCAGCAAGGCCCTTGACGTGGACTTGGACCCGGCCTCTGAAGCCTTCTTCTGGAACCACTTTCCGACGTTTCCACTTCTGTCCTGTAATGGGGACAGCTTCGGGGGGATGAAGAACGAAGGGATTTGGTCCGGGGTGAGAATATTTGGACACGACGGCAGCAGTTTCTTTTTGGAGCAGAACATGGTGATCTCGGGGTCTAGCAGAAGATCTGAGAAGGAGGGAAAAAAAAAAATTAGTGTTGTGCGCCCTCTAGTGGCCACATATGAATCCATTAAATATTATTAGGAAAATATGACAAAACAAGCATGGAGTTTTCGATTAAACGCGTCAGAAACACATGAGGGGTTGTGCAGTTCCCCAACATGCACCGAAATGCGTTGACATATGATTTAGGAGATGCGCAGCGTGGTCATTAATTCTTAATGGCACCCCCACGCATCTGCGAATGTGTGCACTTTATCTCTAATATCTCTAAAAGCTCCCATCATCTCCCCTCCCCCCTTGTTTAATGATCAGAGAATCCATTCAACCTCTTCCATTCATGGGGGTAATCACCTTGCCCATTCAACCTGGCGGGGGCGATTAATTGCGATCGCTTTTGTGCCATCGCACAGCTTTCTGATTTCCATTAACAATTTTCCTTTTTTTCGCTCCTCGAGTCCAAATCAGGACATCATACGGAGCGGGGGATGGGGGTTCTCGAACATTTGTCGAGCACAAATAACAAAATTTCGGGAAATTACGGGGAGAGATCATTTGGTGGCACAAAAAGAGTTTACGTGTGAAGGATGTATAAAGGAAATCAACAGTAAAAAGTTCTCAGTGAGGGAATCAAGTGATAGGTAAGGTGCTGATTGCTGAGGGCGCTAATCTCCGACGTTCACCGAATATGGATCAGCACATGGTCTACATGTATTAACCATTCATAATGGTAAAGGTTCATACCCAAGATGTTTCTCAGATAGACTTCATCAGGGGATCGGGAAAATAGCATGATCATGATCAGCACATGGTCTACATGGATTAACCATTCATAATGGTAAAGGATCATACCCTAGATGTTTCTCAGATAGACTTCATCAGGGGATCGGGAAATTAGCATGATCATGATCAGCACATGGTCTACATGGATTAACCATTCATAATGGTAAAGGTTCATACCCAACATGTTTCTCAGATAGACTTCATCAGGGGATCTGGAAATTAGCATGATCATGATCAGCACATGGTCTACATGCATTAACCATTCATAATGGTAAAGGTTCATACCCAAGATGTTTCTCAGATAGACTTCATCAGGGGATCGGGAAATTCACATGTTAATGATCATCACATGGTCTACATGGATTAACCATTCATAATGGTAAAGGATCATACCCAAGATGTTTCTCAGATAGACTTCATCAGGGGATCTGGAAATTAGCATGATCATGATCAGCATATGGTCTACATGGATTAACCATTCATAATGGTAAAGGATCATACCCAAGATGTTTCTCAGATAGACTTCATCAGGGGATCGGGAAATTAGCATGATCATGATCAGCACATGGTCTACATGGATTAACCATTCATAATGGTAAAGGTTCATACCCAAAATGTTTCTCAGATAGACTTCATAAGGGGATCGGGAAATTAGCATGATCATGATCAGCACATGGTCTACATGGATTAACCATTCATAATGGTAAAGGATCATACCCTAGATCAGGGATATGCAATTAGCGGACCTCCAGCTGTTGCAAAACTACAAGTCCCATCATGCCTCTGCCTCTGGGAGTGGCTGTCAGTCTTGCTATGCCTCATGGAACTTGTAGTTCTGCAACAGCTGGAGGTCCGCTAATTGCATATCCCTGCCCTAGATGTTTCTCAGATAGACTTCATCAGGGGATCGGGAAATTAGCATGATCATGATCAGCACATGGTCTACATGGATTAACCATTCATAATGGTAAAGGTTCATACCCAAAATGTTTCTCAGATAGACTTCATCAGGGGATCGGGAAATTAGCATGATCATGATCAGCACATGGTCTACATGGATTAACCATTCATAATGGTAAAGGATCATACCCTAGATTGGGGATATGCAATTAGCGGACCTCCAGCTGTTGCAAAACTACAAGTCCCATCATGCCTCTGCCTCTGGGAGTGGCTGTCAGAGTCTTGCTATGCCTCATGGAACTTGTAGTTCTGCAACAGCTGGAGGTCCGCTAATTGCATATCCCTGCCCTAGATGTTTCTCAGATAGACTTCATCAGGGGATCGGGAAATTAGCATGATCATGATCAGCACATGGTCTACATGGATTAACCATTCATAATGGTAAAGGTTCATACCCAAGATGTTTCTCAGATAGACTTCATCAGGGGATCGGGAAATTAGCATGATCGTGACCATTACATGGTCAACATTGGAGCCACCATACATAATGATGAAGGTTCATACCCAGCATGTCTCTCAGATGGACTTTGCTTCATCAGGAAATGAGTATGATCATGGACATCACATGGACTACACGAGCCATGACATTGGATGAACCATATATAATGGTGAAGGTTCATTTTCAACATGTTTCTCAGGTAGACGTTGCGTCATCAGGAGATGAGGATGATGCTTTATTAAGGCATGGGAAAAGGAGCATGATCATGAACATCACATGGTCTATACGAGCCATGACATTGGATCAACCGTTCATAATGGTGAAGGTTCATTTCCAACACATTTCAAGGATAAACTCTGCTTTATCAGGGGATGGGGAAATGAGCATGATCATGAACATCAAATGGTCTACACTGGATCGACCACTCATAATGGTGAAGGTTCATTCCGAATGTGTTTCTCAGATAAACGTTGCTTTATCAGGGGATGGGGGAAAGGAGCAGGATCATGAACATCACATGGTCTAAACAAGCCATGACATTGGATCAACCATTCATAGTGGTGAAGGTTCATTCCCAACCTGTTTCTCAGATAACCTTTGCTTCATCTGGGATTGGGAAACGAGCATAATCATGAGCATCACATGGTCTACATTGGATCAACCATTCATAACGGTGAAGGTTAATTTCCAAAGGGTTTCTCAGATAAACTTTGCTTCATCAGGGATCAGGAAGGGAGCATGATCATAAATATCACATGGTCTACACGAGCCATGACATTAGATCAACTGTTCATAATGGTGAAGTTTCATTCCCAACATGTTTCTCAAATAAACTTTGCTTCATCAGGGTTCAGGAAAGGTGCATTATCATGAATATCACATGGCCTACACAAGCCATGACATTGGATGAACCATTCATAATGGTGAAGGTTAATTTCCAATACGTTTCTCAGGTAGACTTTGCGTCATCGGGAGATGGGGACTTTGCTTTATCAGGAGATGGGGAAAAGAGCATGGGCATGAAAATCACATAGTCTACATTGGATGAACCATTTATAATGGTAAAGATTAATTTCCAACACGTTTCTCAGATAAACTTTGCTTCATCAGGGATCAGGAAAGGTGTATTATCATGAACATCACATGGCCTACATGAGCCATGACATTGGATGAACTGTTCATAATAGTCAAAGTTCATTTCCAACACGTTTCTCGGGTAGACTTTGTGTATTCAGGGGATGGGGAAAGGAGCATGATCGTGAACATCACATGATCTACATGAGCCATGACATTGGATCAACTGTTCATAATAGTGAATGTTCATTTTCAACTTGTTTCTCTGATAAACTTTGCTTCATCAGGAGTTCGGGAAACGAGCATGATCATGAACATCACATGGTCTACATGAGCCATGACATTGGACGAACTATTCATAATGGTGTAGGTTAATTTTCAACACGTTTCTCAGGTAGACTTTGCATCTTTAGGGGATGGGGAAAGGGTCATGATCATGAACTTCACATGGAATACACGAGCCATGATATTAGATCAACCGTTCATAATGGTGAAGGTTTATTCCCAACATGTTTCTCAGGTGGACTTTGCATCATCAGGAGATGGGGACAGAGCTTTATCAAGGGACAGGGAAAGGAACATGATCATGAACATCACATGGTCTACACGAGCCGTGATATTGGATTAACCATACATAATGGTGAAGGTTCATTCCCAGCATGTTTCTCAGATAAATTTTGCTTCATCAGGATGTGGGGAAGGGTGCATTGTCATGAACATCACATGGTCTACACGAGCCGTGACATTGGATGAACCATTCATTATGGCGAAGGTTCATTCCTACGCGTTTCTCAGGTAGACTTTGTGTCTTCAGGAGATGGGGAAAGGAACATGATCATGAACATCCCATGATCTACACCAGCCATGACATTAGATCAACCATTCATAATGATGAAGGTTCGTTCCCAACACTTTTCTCAGATAAACTTTGCTTCATCAGGATGTGGGGAAGGGTGCATTGTCATGAACATCACACGGTCTACACAAGCCTTGGCATTGGATGAACCATTCATAATGGTAAAGGTGAATTCGCAACTCGTTTCTCAGATAAACTTTGCTCCATCAGGATGTGCGGAAAGGTGCATTATCATCAACATCACATGGTCTGCATGGGCTGTGACATTGGATGACCTATTCATAATGGTGAAGGTTAATTTCCAACACGTTTAGGTAGGCGTTGCGTCATCAGGAGATGGGGATGTTGCTTTAGTAAGGCATGGGGAAAGAAGCATGATCATGAACATCACATGGTCTACACGAGCCATGACATTGGATCAACCATTCGTAATGGTGAAGGTTCATTTCCAACGCATTTCTCAGATAAACTTTGCTTCGTCAGGGATCAGGAAAGGTGCATTATCGTAAACATCACATGGTCTACATGAGGCATTGACATTGGATGAACCGTTCATAATGGTGAAGGTTAATTTCCAACATGTTTCTCAGGTAGACTTTGCATCATCAAGAGATGGGGACCTTGCTTTATCAGGGGACAGGGAAAGTAGCATGATCATGACCATCACATGGTCTACACAAGCCATGATATTGGATCAACTCTTAATAATGGTGAAGGTTGATTCCCTACACGTTTCTCAGGTAAACTTTGCTTCATCAGTGGATGAGGAAAGGAGCGTGATCATGGACATCACATGGTCTACATTGGATCAACCATTCATAATGGGGAAGGTTGATTCCCAACATGTTTCTCAGGTAGACTTTGCTTCATCAGGGGATGAGGAAAGGAGCGTGATCATGGACATCACATGGTCTACATTGGATAAAGCATTCATAATGGTGAAGGTTCATTCCCTACACGTTTCTCAGGTAAACTTTGCTTCATCAGTGGATGAGGAAAGGAGCGTGATCATGGACATCACATTGTCTACATTGGATCAACCATTCATAATGGGGAAGGTTCATTCCCAACATGTTTCTCAGGTAGACTTTGCTTCATAAGGGGATGAGGAAAGGAGCGTGATCATGGACATCACATGGTCTACATTGGATAAACCATTCATAATGGTGAAGGTTCATTCCCTACACGTTTCTCAGGTAAACACTGCTTCATCAGGGGATGAGGAAAGGAGCGTGATCATGGACATCACATGGTCTACATTGGATAAAGCATTCATAATGGTGAAGGTTCATTCCCTACACGTTTCTCAGGTAAACACTGCTTCATCAGGGGATGAGGAAAGGAGTGTGATCATGGACATCACATGGTCTACATTGGATCAACCATTCATAATGGGGAAGGTTGATTCCCAGCATGTTTCTCAGGTAGACTTTGCTTCATCAGGGGATGAGGAAAGGAGCGTGATCATGGACATCACATGGTCTACATTGGATAAAGCATTCATAATGGTGAAGGTTCATTCCCTACACGTTTCTCAGGTAAACACTGCTTCATCAGGGGATGAGGAAAGGAGTGTGATCATGGACATCACATGGTCTACATTGGATCAACCATTCTTAATGGTGAAGATTCATTCCCTACACGTTTCTCGGGTAAACTTTGCTTCATCAGTGGATGAGGAAAGGAGAGTGATTGTGGACATCAGATGGTCTACATTGGATCAACCATTCATAATGGTGAAGGCTGATTCCCAACATGTTTCTCAGGTAGACTTTTCTTCATCAGGGGATGAGGAAAGGAGCGTGATCATGGACATCACATGGTCTACATTGGATAAAGCATTCATAATGGTGAAGGTTCATTCCCAACACATTTCTCAGGTAAACTTTGCTTCATCGGGGGATGAGAAAAGGAGCATGATCATGAATGCACACCCAAGAGACCAATCTACAAACACAAGAGGTTAACCTATCCAGCTCTCCTACCTGTACATCTGTTATGCACTGGAGACATTTTTCCATTTCCACTGTGGCAATAAGGTATGAGAGTAGAATTCCAACCTAAACCTAACTAGTCCTAAAAATGCTCCCCCCACCCCACCCCCAACACCTTTCCCGATTAAGGCTTTGCTCACACATTTTCAGCGCATTCCTGTGTGTCACGTATAGGGCAGCCCATTCATTCTAAGAAAAGTTTTTCCTGAGGCTTGGTTCACACTGTTGCTGTGTGGCAGAGCTGTGTAAATCTCAGGACTGGATAGACAAAAAATTCAACTTTTTTGGGAAGGTAGAATAGCCCCATCTGGGGTGGGGGGGGGTGGGGGGGGGGTATTCAGCTCTGCGCTTGGAGTTCAGCTTTAAGAAGTCAAAGTAAGAGTATATTGGAGCCCTGAATTGAGGAAAGAATTGGTTTCGGGCCGGCGTGGAATCTGGTGACGCGTTCAGACCCAAAACGCTCTCTGTGCCAGGAAAGGCTGGCATCGGAGTATGTGGCGGCGGGGCTTAATAGGTGTCTAATGAAAAGAAGACTAAACGAGTGACACACCTGGAATTTTCTAATATACGAGTCATCACTCCGACCTTTATCCCAACGAAATATCGCCAGAGATCTGGAGGACCGAATTTTTGGTAGAAGTGGAACTCCAGCCATAAATTTCTTTTTGTTTTTCAGGGTGGAGTTGCGAATGATTAGATCTTGTGTCATTGAGTACCCACGGGGGAGATTTCCCCCACTTCCTGTCCCGGTGACCACACAGGAAGTGAAGGGGGAACAAAAAAACAAAAACTGATACTTACAGAGCTCAATAGCTAAAGCTTAAATTGACATGGGCAAAGGCATGCAGTGACTCCACCCCCTATCTTTGTATGTTTCCTTACAGGGTTTCAATCAGAGTCAGAGGAAGAGACACAAACTACTGGGGGAATCTCCCCATTGTGGGAGGGGCAGAGACACAAACTACTGGGGGAATCTCCCCATTGTGGGAGGGGCAGAGAAACAAACTACTGGGGGGAAATCTCATTGTGGGAGGGGCAGAGACACAAACTACTGCGGGAAATCTCATTGTGGGAGGGGCAGAGACACAAACTACTGGGGGAAATCTTCCCATTGTGGGAGGGGCAGAGACACAAACTAATGGGGGAAATCTCCCCATTGTGGGAGGGGCAGAGACACAAACTACTGCAGGGAAACCTCCCCATTGTGGGAGGGGCAGGGACACAAACTACTGGGGGAAATCTCCTCATTGTGGGAGGGGCAGAGACACAAACTACTGCAGGGAAACCTCCCCATTGTGGGAGGGGCAGAGACAAAAACTACTGGGGGAAATCTCCCCATTGTGGGAGGGGCCGAGACAAAAACTACTGGGGGAAATCTCCCCATTGTGGGAGGGGCAGAGACACAAACTACTGCAGGGAAACCTCCCCATTGTGGGAGGGGCAGTGACACAAACTACTGGGGGAAATCTCCCTGTTGTGGGAGGGGCAGAGACACAAACTGCTGGGGGAAATCTCCTCATTGTGGGAGGGGCAGAGACACAAACTACTGCAGGAAATCTCCCCATTGTGGGAGGGGCAGAGGCACAAACTACTGGGGGAAATCTCCCCATTGTGGGAGGGGCAGAGACACAAACTACTGCAGGGAAATCTCCCCATTGTGGGAGGGGCAGAGACACAAACTACTGCAGGAAATCTCCCCATTGTGGGAGGGGCAGAGACACAAACTACTGGGGGAAATCTCCCCATTGTGGGAGGGGCAGAGACACAAACTACTGCAGGAAATCTCCCCATTGTGGGAGGGGCAGAGACACAAACTACTGGGGGAAATCTCCTCATCGTGGGAGGGGCAGAGACACAAACTACTGGGGGAAATCTCCTCATCGTGGGAGGGGCAGAGACACAAACTACTGGGGGAAATCTCCCCAATGTGGGAGGGGCAGAGACACAAACTACTGGGGGAAATCTCCCCAATGTGGGAGGGGCAGAGACACAAACTACTGCAGGAAATCTCCCCATTGTGGGAGGGGCAGAGACACAAACTACTGGGGGAAATCTCCCCATTGTGGGAGGGGCAGAGACACAAACTACTGCAGGAAATCTCCCCATTGTGGGAGGGGCAGAGACACAAACTACTGGGGGAAATCTCCTCATCGTGGGAGGGGCAGAGACACAAACTACTGGGGGAAATCTCCCCAATGTGGGAGGGGCAGAGACACAAACTACTGGGGGAAATCTCCCCAATGTGGGAGGGGCAGAGACACAAACTACTGGGGGAAATCTCCCCAATGTGGGAGGGGCAGAGACACAAACTACTGCAGGAAATCTCCCCATTGTGGGAGGGGCAGAGACACAAACTACTGGGGGAAATCTCCCCATTGTGGGAGGGGCAGAGACACAAACTACTGCAGGAAATCTCCCCATTGTGGGAGGGGCAGAGACACAAACTACTGGGGGAAATCTCCTCATCGTGGGAGGGGCAGAGACACAAACTACTGGGGGAAATCTCCCCAATGTGGGAGGGGCAGAGACACAAACTACTGGGGGAAATCTCCCCAATGTGGGAGGGGCAGAGACACTAATGAAAATTGAAGCCTATATCTATCCTCTAAAGTCTCCTTGACATTTAAATAAATGTCTCAATTATAATTTGAGGGCGACACGCTAATAAGCAGAATATCATACAGCGAGTAGAGATATAATGAACGACTTCCTGTATGAAGTGATCTTTACGGCGGTGATAATGA
>NW_027507791.1:30670874-30683374 GCF_037356315.1 Lithobates pipiens | reverse complement strand
TGAGCAGGTTTGGGGTGGAGGAACTTGACTGGCCTGACCTCGACCCGATAGGACACCTTTTGGGATGAATTAGAGCGGAGACTGCGAGCCAGACCTTCTCATCCAATATCAGTGCCTGACCTCACACCTGCGCTTGTGGAAGAACGGTCAAACATTCCCCATAGACACCCTTCTAAACCTTGTGGACGGCCTTCCCAGAAGAGGTGAAGCTGGTATAGCCACAAAGGGTGGGCCACCTCAATTTTGGACCCTACGGACTAAGACCGGGACGCCATTAAAGTTCATGTGCGTGGAAAGGCAAGGGTTCCAATACCGATGGTAATATAGTGTACTGAAGGAAAAAATATGTTTTTTTCCAAAAACAGCCTGCCCTACTTAAGGAACACTGAGTGGGCTTCTTCCCAAAACCAACGCCAAAGAGTACGGCATTAAAGACACCGACTGAGGCGCCAATTCCATGCCACACGGAAACAATATGGAGAACCACAAAACTGCCAGGTTTGTGGAAGGGTAGCAGAGGACCTCAAGGTACAATGGACGGAGTCCAGCCAGGCACGGACACTTTCAGGGGTGGTAAAGGACTGTGCTTGCCCCCGATGGGTCACCCGGAATCTTGCAGGAAACAGCATGGCGAAGGGCAAGGCATAATAACGCAACTGCCACTTGGCAAAATTGGAACTGAGCTGGACGCTTCCCGAAACATGGTTAGAGTAACCGGTAAACAGGGAGACCACATGCAGTGCCGCATCCCTGTCACAATAATTCAATAGACGGGTGACCATGGGGCGAGGAGGATTACCTGACGGAAAGTTGTCTACCCGGGAACCCCGTGCGCAGCCTGTTCAATGACGACACATGTGGAGAAGAAGTTCCTGCCACACTCCTCGGCTCTCCAGAAATGCTGCACGGTTAGAGCCCTCCACTTTTTCAGGAAGACCCACCAAGTGCAGGTTATTCCGGCAAAGCCTGTTTTCCAAGTTATCCACCTTCCAGGAATTGAAGCTTGTTAGTGCAAGATGCCATTTTGGGAGTGAAGAGGGTTAACCGTGTCTTCCAGCTCACTGATCGTTTCTCCGTGTCAGTAAACTCTCTCCCTTGTGCGCATCCTCAAGTCATAGTATAGAAAAGTCCTCCACCTTCCCCCATCGCATCAGTATGGTTCACCTTGATGGTGGCTAGAACCTCCGACAGTGTACAGTGACTTGAAGTCCACTTTCCCAATCGGATCAGTAAGCTTCACCTTGATGGTGGCTAGAACCTAAGATCAGTATGGTTCACCTTGATGGTGGATAGAACCTCCGACAGTGTACAGTGCCTTAAAGTCCTCCACTTTCACCATCAGAGCAGTATGGTTCACCTTGATGGTGGCTAGAACCTCCGACAGTGTACAGTGCCTTAAAGTCCTCCACTTTCCCAATCGGATCAGTAAGCTTCACCTTGATGGTGGCTAGAACCTAAGATCAGTATGGTTCACCTTGATGGTGGATAGAACCTCCAACAATGTACAGTGCCTTGAAGTCCTCCACTTTCACCATCAGATCAGTATGGTTCCCCTTGATGGTGGCCGTTACCTCCGACAGTGTACAGTGCCTTGAAGTCCTCCACTTTCACCATCAGATCATCATGGTTCACCTTGATGGTGGATAGAACCTCCAACAATGTACAGTGCCTTGAAGTCCTCCACTTTCCTCATTAGAGCAGTATGGTTCCCCTTGATGGTGGCTAGAACCTCCGACAGTATACAGTGCCTTGAAGTCCACTTTCCCAATTGGATCAGTAAGCTTCACCTTGATGGTGGCTAGAACCTCAGATCAGTATGGTTCACCTTGATGGTGGCTAGAACCTCTGACAGTGTACAGTGCCTTAAAGTCCTCCACTTTCCTCATCAGATCAGTATCGTTCACCTTGACGGTGGCTAGAACCTCCAACAATGTACAGTGCTTTGAAGTCCTCCACTTTCCCCATCAGATCAGTGTGAATCACCTTGATGGTGGCTAGAACCTCCGACAGTGTACAGTGCCTTGAAGTCCACTTTCCCAATCGGATCAGTAAGCTTCACCTTGACGGTGGCTAGAACCTCCGACAGTGTACAGTGCCTTGAAGTCCTCCACTTTCCCCATCAGATCAGTATGGTTCCCCTTGATGGTGGCCGTTACCTCCGACAGTGTACAGTGCCTTGAAGTCTACTTTCCCAATTGGATCAGTAAGCTTCACCTTGATGGTGGCTAGAACCTCAGATCAGTATGGTTCACCTTGACGGTGGCTAGAACCTCCGACAGTGTACAGTGCCTTGAAGTCCTCCACTTTCCCCATCAGATCATCATGGTTCACCTTGATGGTGGCTAGAACCTCCCACAGTGTACAGTGCCTTGAAGTCCTCAACTTTCCCAATTGGATAAGTAAGCTTCACCTTGATGGTGGATAGAACCTCCAACAATGTACAGTGCCTTGAAGTCCTCCACTTTCACCATCAGATCAGTATGGTTCCCCTTCATGGTGGTCCTTACCTCCGACAGTGTACAGTGCCTTGAAGTCTACTTTCCCAATCGGATCAGTAAGCTTCACCTTGACGGTGGCTAGAACCTCCGACAGTGTACAGTGCCTTGAAGTCCTCCACTTTCCCCATCAGATCAGTATGGTTCACCTTGACGGTGGCCGTTACCTCCGACAGTGTACAGTGCCTTGAAGTCTACTTTCCCAATTGGATCAGTAAGCTTCACCTTGATGGTGGCTAGAACCTCAGATCAGTATCGTTCACCTTGCCGGTGGCTAGAACCTCCAACAATGTACAGTGCCTTGAAGTCCTCCACTTTCCCCATCAGATCATCATGGTTCACCTTGATGGTGGCTAGAACCTCCGACAGTGTACAGTGACTTGAAGTCCTCAACTTTCTCAATCGGATCAGTAAGCTTCACCTTGATGGTGGATAGAACCTCCGACAATGTACAGTGCCTTGAAGTCCTCCACTTTCACCATCAGATCAGTATGGTTCCCCTTCATGGTGGTCCTTACCTCCGACAGTGTACAGTGCCTTGAAGTCCTCAACTTTCCCAATCGGATCAGTAAGCTTCACCTTGATGGTGGCTAGAACCTCCGACAATGTACAGTGCCTTGAAGTCCTCCACTTTCACCATCAGATCAGTATGGTTCCCCTTCATGGTGGTCCTTACCTCCGACAGTGTACAGTGCCTTGAAGTCCTCAACTTTCCCAATCGGATCAGTAAGCTTCACCTTGATGGTGGATAGAACCTCCGACAATGTACAGTGCCTTGAAGTCCTCCACTTTCACCATCAGATCAGTATGGTTCCCCTTCATGGTGGTCCTTACCTCCGACAGTGTACAGTGCCTTGAAGTCCTCAACTTTCCCAATCGGATCAGTAAGCTTCACCTTGATGGTGGCTAGAACCTCCAACAATGTACAGTGCCTTGAAGTCCTCCACTTTCCCCATCAGATCAGTGTGAATCACCTTGACGGTGGCTAGAACCTCCGACAGTGTACAGTGCCTTGAAGTCTACTTTCCCAATCGGATCAGTAAGCTTCACCTTGACGGTGGCTAGAACCTCAGATCAGTATGGTTCACCTTGACGGTGGCTAGAACCTCCGACAGTGTACAGTAGGTTCCTGCACCCCCTCCGATGCCCCCCAGAGCTGAAGGAGGTCTGGGAGAGGAGCAGTGACGACGCTAAGGCCAATGAAGAAGCCAGTGGTGATGGATCTGCCACTTCACTAAAGAGCTCTGGGGTAGAGGCCGGAGGCAGGCGCTTGACTGCAGAGCGGCGGCCATCTTGGCAGGAGCGCATGGTCACACTCGTCACCCTGGCTGGAGGTTTTTTTTTTTTTTTTTTTACGTACCCCATCCCCCGAAACAACCACATGGTTAAGGATGTGTCAGGATTGGTCAGGATAACGGATGTCCTCCCGGAGCTACTGCAAGGAGCGTCCACTCACAATTCACTTAAATGCATCAGCCTGCTGCAGCCCCCCTACAGCTAAGACTGGGGGGGGGGGGGGGGGGAGGGGAGGGGAAGAGAAAAAGGAGCCAATCAGTTCATGTGCTTACAAGAATCACGCTGATAGGAGGAGAGAGCAGAGTGACAGAGAGGCGCGTTCATTACTGCTCTGCTCCTCCTTTCACTGTCCAGTCACAGGTTTGGGGGCTCGTCCGGGATGACCTAGGTTTAGGGGAAGTGGGTTGAATGATGCTGGCCATCAGATTGAGGACATCTAGTGGCAGAAAAATAGTACTGCGGGGGGGAAATCTCTGTATTGAAGGGGAATATTGCAGCAAAAGCTAGGCAAAAATAAAAAAGGTGACAGTTATTTTCAGCTGGGTCCAACAGCGTGAATACAGTTACTGGGGGTCTCAAAGTAAAAAGCGACAGTTATTTTCAGTTTGGTCCAGCAGTGTGAATACAGATCATGGGGGTCCCAAAGGAAAAAAGTGACAGTTATTTTCAGCTGGGTCCGACAGTGTGAATACAGATCATGGGGGTCCCAAAGCAACCAGTGACAGTTATTTTCAGCTGGGTCCGACAGTGTGAATACAGATCATGGGGTCCCAAAGCAACGAGTGACAGTTATTTTCAGCTGGGTCCAACAGCATGAATACAGATCATTGGGTCCCAAAGCAAAAAGTGATGGTTATTTTTAGTTGGGTCCAACAGCGTGAATACAGATTATGGGGGTCCCAAAGCAAAAAGTGGCAGTTATTTTCAGACGGTTCAGCAGCCTGAATACAGATAATGGGGTCCCTTAGCAAAAAGTGACACATAGTTTCAGCTGGGTCCAACCCTGTGAATACAGATCATGGGGTCCTAAAGCAAAAAGTGACAGTTATTTTCAGCTGGCTCTAACAGTGTGAATACAGATCATGGGGGACCCAAAGCAACACGTGACAGTTATTTTTAAGCTGGGTCCAGCAACCTGAATACAGATCATGGGGTCCCAAAGCAACAATTGACAGTTATTTTCAGCTGGATCTAACAGCGGGAATACAGATCATGGGGTCCTAAAGCAACAAGTGACAGTTATTTTTAAGCTGGGTCCAGCAACCTGAATACAGATCATGGTGTCCCAAAGCAACAAGTGACAGTTATTTTCAGCTGGATCTAACAGCAGGAATACAGCTCATGGGGGTCCCAAAGCAATAAGTGGCAGTTATTTTCGGCTGAGTCCAGCAGCGTGAATACATTTCACGGGGTCCCAAAGCAAAAAAGTGGCAGTTATTTTCAACTTGGTACAAGAAAGGTCAGATCTACAACTGGTCACTTTCCCAGCAATAGACGATGACAGATCCGGCAATCTAAAGATGTCCCTTATCTGGTGAATCCGACATAGATTAATACTTTTTTTTTTTTTTAGTACTTTTTCCTGTTTCTTGATTGTTTTGCTTCTTTTATTTTACAAAAATTCCCCGAAAAGCACCCCCACCCCCAAGTGACAGTTTAAATTGGAAGCCTAATTGGGCATGCGTTGCGGCGGTACCCCCAGCCCCCAGCCTGGGTTAGGCTGTCAGAGGATGATTAGCCTCTATATATAGTATAATGAGAGGAACTGTAGACACAAAGGGTTCCTCCGTCTCTCTGGGTTACCTATAGTGTGATAATTATACATCTCTTCAGATGCCGCATATCAAAGAGCTCCCGATTAAGTCCCCGAACGACCAGGTGCGACACGGACGCCCACGCCGCGCCGCGCCGCATAATAGCCATCCGCGGCGCTCAACGAGCCTTGGTGGTGTCCGCTTCAAGATGGCCTTATAATTGGAAACCTTCTAAGAGGCAGAAGCTTTCGGTCTTCCATCCAGAACCCCCCCCTCCCCTCCTCCCCCCGTCCACTTCACTGCCTTCCCCCAAGTTTGCAGAGAGACCACTGCTTCTACAAAGAGTGTGGTGAGAGCAGTCACAACCTGAGCAGAAAAGCCCTGTCCCCTACCAGCATGCTTCAGAGAGAGACTCCTGCTCGGTGTGTGGAAGCAGTGGTCTCTCTGCATAGGTCTGCATGGATCAATTGGCAGAGATCCATTAGAGTGCTCTAGGTCTGGGCTTAGCAGGGAGGGAGGCGTGTCAGACCTCTGCGGAGAGACCACCGCTTCCACAATGAGCGTGGTCACAGCATAACACTGAATGCAGCTTTTGGAGTAGAAAAGCCCTGTCCCCTGCTAGCATGCTGCAGAGAAGGACCCTTTGCTCTGTGTGCGGAAGCAGCGGCCTCTCTGCGTAGGTCTGCATGAAACTGGAACTTTGCAATCAGCAGAGAGTGACTGGGGAGCTCCAGGTTGGGCTTAGCAGGGAGGGAGGAGTGTCAGGCCTCTGCGGAGAGACCACCGCTTCCACAAAGAGCAGAAAAGCCCTGTCCCCTACCAGCATGCTGCAGAGAAGGACCCTTTGCTCTGTGTGCGGAAGCAGCGGCCTCTCTGCGTAGGTCTGCATGAAACTGGAACTTTGCAATCAGTAGAGAGTGACTGGGGAGCTCCAGGTTGGGCTTAGCAGGGAGGGAGGAGTGTCGGGCCTCTGCGGAGAGACCACCGCTTCCACAAAGAGCAGAAAAGCCCTGTCCCCTACCAGCATGCTGCAGAGAAGGACCCTTTGCTCTGTGTGCGGAAGCAGCGGCCTCTCTGCGTAGGTCTGCATGAAACTGGAACTTTGCAATCAGCAGAGAGTGACTGGGGAGCTCCAGGTTGGGCTTAGCAGGGAGGGAGGAGTGTCAGGCCTCTGCGGAGAGACCACCGCTTCCACAAAGAGCAGAAAAGCCCTGTCCCCTACCAGAATGCTGCAGAGAGAGAGAGACTCTTGCTCTTTGTGTGGAAGCAGTGGTCTCTCTGCATAGGTCTGCATGGAACAACCGGCAGAGAGTTATTAGAGGGCTCTAGGTCTGTCTTAGCTGGAAGGGAGGCGTGTCAGATCCTCTGCAGAGAGACCACCGCTTCCACAAAGAGTGTGTCCGCAGCATAACACGGAATGCAGCTTTTGGAGAAAACAGTCGCAGCACGAGTAGAAAAGCCCATCCCCTCCCAGCATGCTGCAGAGAAAGCCCCACGCTCTGTGTGTGTGGAAGCAGCGGTCTCTCTGCATAGGTTGGCGTGAAACGTGGAACTTTGCAGTCACCAGAGAGTTATTAGAGGGCTCTAGGTCTGGGCTCAGCAGGGGAGGCATGTCAGATGTTTGCAGAGAGACCACTGCTTCTACAAAGAGTGTGGTGAAAGCAGCCACAGCCTGAGTAGAAAAGCCCTGTCCCCTACCAGCATGCTGCAGAAAGAGAGAGACTCGGAGTGTGGAAGCAGCGGTCTCTCAGCATGAAACAGGGAACTTTGCAGTCACCAGAGAGTTATTAGAGGGATGGGCTTAGCAGGGAGGGAGGCGTGTCAGACCTCTGCAGAGAGACCACTGCTTCCACAAATTTTGGATTTTTTTTTTGTTTTTTTTTATAAATGTTTCAAAAAACTAAACAAATAAAACAATGTATTCGCCTGGTAATAAATTCTGGAATTTGGACGTGGTCGGCCTCTACCGGAGGAGCGTGAAAGGCGGGAGGCCCCTTTAAGAAGTCTGTAGCCACTCATGTGTAGGTAATGGGATCATGTGACTCCGTTATGTCCCCGTACATTTGGTGCAGCGCCGGAGGGAGGGAGGGGGGGCGGGGCCCGTTCCAAGGTAAACACACGGCTGGGCCGCTGTCACTCAGAGGACCTTCCTGGTTCCTCCTCACATCTCCGGAAAACACGAGGCGCGGCGGAGACAAACACACACGTGTCACCGCTTCCTAGACAGAGGAGGCCGGGGACACCCTACTGTACAGACGCTCTGTACTCATGACCGAGGATGTCAACACGAGAACACGTGAGGCCCGCGATCCTAACATTCCAGGAGAAAGGACATCATTTCTAAAAGTGACAGTTATTTTCAGCTGGATCCAGGGATATTAATATAGAAGAAGGGGGGTCCCATAGCAGAAAAAGTGACAGTTATTTTCAGGGATATTAAGACAGAAGAAGGGGGTTCCCATAGCAGAAAAAGTGACAGTTATTTTCAGGGATATTAATACAGGAGAAGGGGGTTCTGTAGCAGAAAAAGTGACAGTTATTTTCAGGGATATTAATACAGGAGAAGGGGGTTCTGTAGCAGAAAAAGTGACAGTTATTTTCAGCCGGATCCGGGGATATTAATACAGAAGAAGGGGGTCCTGTAGCAGAAAAAGTGACAGTTATTTTCAGCCGCATCCGGGGATATTAATACAGAAGAAGGGGGTCCCGTAGCAGAAAAAGTGACAGTTATTTTTAGCCGGGTCCAGGGATATTAATACAGAAGAAGGGGGTCCCGTAGCAGAAAAAGTGACAGTTATTTTTAGCCAGGGCCGGGGATATAAATACAGAACAAGGGGGTCCCGTAGCAGAAAAAGTGACAGTTATTTTTAGCCGGGTCCAGGGATATTGATACAGAAGAAGGGGGTCCCTTATCGGAAAAAGTGTCAGTTATTTTTAGCCGGGTCCAGGGATATGAATACAGAAGAAGGGGGTCCCGTAGCAGAAAAAGTGAGAGTTATTTTCACCTGGATCCAGAGGCGTGCATTCAGGTCATGATGCTCCATAGCAAAAAAAAAGCGACAATTGTTTTCAACTAGGTGTAACTACAGATGTTGTGGTCTCATAGAAAAAAAGTGACAGTTATTTTTAGATGGGTCCAGGGGCATAACTGCAGATCATCGGACCCCACAGTAAAAAAAAAAAAAGAATTCAAAGAGTCCAAAGACAAACAGAGATCATGAGGTCCCAAAGCAAAAAGTGACAGTTATCTACACCTTTGTCCAGGAGCATGAATACAGATCATGGGTCTCTATAGCAAAACAAAAGTGGCAGTTATTTTTAGATGGGTCCAGGGATATAAATACAGAAGAAGGAGGTCCCGTAGCAGAAAAAGTGACAGTTATTTTCAGCTGGGTCCAGAGGTGTGCCTTGAGGTCATGATGCTCCATAGCAAAAAATAAATAAATAAAATAAAGCGACAATTGTTTTTAACTAGGTGTAACTACAGATGTTGAGGTCTCATAGGAAAAAAGTGACAGTTATTTTTTAGATGGGTCCAGGGGCATAACTTCAGATAATCTGACCCCACAAAAAAAAATTAAAAAGTATTTGAGTCCAAAGACATAAATAGAGATCATGAGGTCCCAAAGCAAAAAGTGACAGTTATCTTCACCTTTGTCCAGGGGCATGAATACAGATCATGGGTCTCTATAGCAACAAAAAAAAAGTGGCAGTTATTTTTAGATGGGTCCAGGGGCATAGCTGCAGATCATCTGACCCCACAGAAAAGAAAAATAAGTATTTGAGTCCCAAAGACATATATAGAGATCAGGAGGTTCCATAGCAAAAAGTGACAGTTATTTTTAGATGGGTCCAGGGGCATGAATACCTATCATTCGAACCCTACAGAAAAAAAAATAAGTATTTGAGTTCAAAGACAAAGAGAGATCATGAGGTCCCAAAGCAAAAAGTGGCAGTTATCTACACCTTTGTCCAGGGGCATGAATACAGATCATGGGTCTCTATAGCAAAAAAAGTGACAGTTATTTTCAGCTTGGTCAGGTTCAGATTTGACAATAGTTACATGACTGAACATAAAGTTCCTTATCCTTGTGATAAAGCTTTGTGGACTGAGCCTTCCTCCTTATTATATCACTCCAGCTTTCCCATACAAATGTAGCCGATCCCATTCTTCAAAGTCTTAGAGGCGAAACGCGTAACGCATGCGTTGTACGCCCCATAAAATAAATACTCGGGGGGGTTCCAGTGCTAGTTACCCACTTTCCTGGGCAATAAAAAGCTGACAGGGCTTCCGCATTCCACCCGAAAACTAAACAAGAAGTTGTGACTTTAGATACGTTGTAACAGGGTGTATATAGCAAGTTTGTATCATCAGTGAGAAGGTTGTATAATCGGGAATTCCTGTGTTCTGTCCGATGGTGTGGAGGACGACGGAGGTCACGGAAAAGGAACGGCGTTACAATAAAAGTCCTCTGGGGCCCCTTCCTGAGAAAATGAGAATTTTCTGGAAGCAATGTGTTTATTTGTCGGCGGGGAACGCGGATGGTCTTCTCACCTCTTACTGGCAAAGAGGAAATGTCAACTCCTGGGAGGAACGTGACGCAGGAAACGCGCGCCGGGCCTTATTCAATGTCATTTCTTCAACTCGCATGTTTGCAGACACTACAGGGAGGCTGAGCCCCGCCCACAGGAATCACTGTCATAAGTCATGCCTCTTCGAGCATGGTTTACAAACGTCGCCAGAAGTCTGAGCTCCGCCTCACAGGAACCACACCCATTGTCGTAACCCCTTCCCCTTTATGTATGTTTACAAACATCAACGGGAGTCCAGCCCCTGGCCACAGGAACCCCACCCATTGCTATAAGCCCCGCCTCTTTTTTTAATAAAATCTTTTTTATTGAGTTTTTCATTGGCATACATCATGCGGGCCAAACATTACCCACACAGGGGCACATTCCTGCTGCGGCAACAGGCAAGCCCCGCCTCTTTAGGTATGTTTACAAAACATAATTGCTCCTTTACGTAGGTTTACAAACATCACCAGACATTTGTGCTCCGCCCACAGAAACCACACCCATTGTTTACAAACATCACCAAAAGGCTGAGCTCCACCCAAAGGAGCCACGGCTATTACCATAAGCCACTCTTTATGTATGTTTACAAACATCACCAGAAGTCTGAGCTCCGCCCAAAGGAGCCACGCCCATTGTCGTAACCCCTTCCCCTTTATGTATGTTTACAAACATCAACGGGAGTCCAGCCCCTGGCCACAGGAACCCCACCCATTGCTATAAGCCCCGCCTCTTTTTTTAATAAAATCTTTTTTATTGAGTTTTTCATTGGCATACATCATGCGGGCCAAACATTACCCACACAGGGGCACATTCCTGCTGCGGCAACAGGCAAGCCCCGCCTCTTTAGGTATGTTTACAAAACATAATTGCTCCTTTACGTAGGTTTACAAACATCACCAGACATTTGTGCTCCGCCCACAGAAACCACACCCATTGTTTACAAACATCACCAAAAGGCTGAGCTCCACCCAAAGGAGCCACGGCTATTACCATAAGCCACTCTTTATGTATGTTTACAAACATCACCAGAAGTCTGAGCTCCGCCCAAAGGAGCCACGCCCATTGCCATGAACCCCATCTCTTTATATATGTTTACAAACATCACTAGAAGTCTGAGCTCCGCCCAAAGGAGCCACACCTATTACCATAAGCCCTGCCTCTTTGGGTATGTTTACAGACATCACCAGAAGTCTGAGCTCCGCCAAAGGAGCCACACCCATTGCCATAAGCCCCGCCTCTTTATATGTTTACAAACATCACCAGAAGTCTGAGCTCCGCCCAAAGGAGCCACACCTATTACCATAAGCCCTGCCTCTTTGGGTATGTTTATAGACATCACCAGAAGTCTGAGCTCTGCCCAAAGGAGGCACACCCATTGCCATAAGCCCCACCTCTTTATATATGTTTACAAACATCACCAGAAGTCTGAGCTCCGCCCAAAGGAGCAACACCCATTGCCATAAGCCCCGCCTCTTTATATATGTTTACAAACATCACCAGAAGTCTGGTCCTTGGCCACTGGAACTCCACCCATTGCCATAAGCCCCGCTCCTTTATGTATGTTTACTAAAATCAGCAGAAGTCCGGCTCTTGGCCACAGGAACCCCACCCATTGGCATAAGCCCCACCTCTTTATATAAAAGATTACAAACATTTACAGAAATCCAAGCCCTGCCGACAGGAACCTCAACCATTGGTATAAACCCCGGCTCTTAATGTATGTTTACAACCATCATCTGGAGTCCAAGCCCTGCCCCTTCATGTACGTTTCTCAACATCAGAAGAAGTCCAGCCCCTGGTCACAAGAACCCCACCCATTGGCATAAGCCCCACCTCTTTTTATAAGTTTACAAACATCTACAGAATGCGAGCCTTGCCAACAGGAACCCCACCAATTGGCATAAGCCCCGCCTCTTTATATATGTTAACAAACATCTACAGAAGTCCAAGCCCTGCCGACAGGAACCCCAGCATTAGCATAAGCCCCGCCTCTTAATGTATGTTTACAAACATCATCTGGAGTCCAAGCCCTGCCCTCTGGAACCACACCCAATCCATAAGCCCAGCTCTTTATGCGTGTGTTCAAACATCACCTGCAGTCAGAGCCCTGTCCAGAGGAACCATGCTCATTGTCATAAGCCCCGCCTCCTCATGTGTGTTTACAAACATCACCTGGAGTCCAAGCCCAGCCCACAGGGACCAAACCCATTGGCATATACACGTTTACAAACATCAGCAGAAATCCACTCATTGGCCACTTGAACCAAACCCATTGCTTTAAAAACCCCACCTCTTCAAGTATGTTTACAAACATCAGAAGTCTAGCCACTGGCCACCAGAACCCCACTGATAGGCATAAGCCCCACCTCTTTATGTTTTC
>NW_027507791.1:30645874-30665874 GCF_037356315.1 Lithobates pipiens | reverse complement strand
TGACACCAACAAGAGGGCATTATTTCATCCACGGACACCAACAATGGGGCATTATTTCATCCACTGACACCAACAAGAGGGCATTATTTCATCCACAGACAGCAACAAGAGGGCATTATTCCATCCACTGACACCAACAAGAGGGCATTATTCATCCACTGACACCAACAAGAGGGCATTATTCATCCACTGACACCAACAAGAGGGCATTATTCCATCCACTGACACCAACAAGAGGGCATTATTCATCCACTGACACCAACAAGAGGGCATTATTCATCCACTGACACCAACAAGAGGGCATTATTTCATCCACTGACACCAACAAGAGGGCATTAATTCATCCACTGACACCAACAAGAGGGCATTATTCCATCCACTGACACCAACAAGAGGGCATTATTCCATCCACTGACACCAACAAGAGGGCATTAATTCATCCACTGACACCAACAAGAGGGCATTATTCCATCCACTGACACCAACAAGACGGCATTATTCCATCCACTGACACCAACAAGAGGGCATTATTCATCCACTGACACCAACAAGAGGGCATTATTTCATCCACGGACACCAACAAGAGGGCATTATTTCGTCACCTGACACCAACAAGAGGGCATTATTCCATCCACTGACACCAAGAGGGCATTAATTCATCCACTGACACCAACAAGAGGGCATTATTCCATCCACTGACACCAACAAGAGGGCATTATTCCATCCACTGACACCAACAAGAGGGCATTATTCCATCCACTGACACCAATAAGAGGGCATTATTTCATCCACTGACACCAACAAAAGGGCATTATTTCATCCACGGACACCAACAAGAGGGCATTATTCCATCCACTGACACCAACAAGAGGGCATTATTTCGTCACCTGACACCAACAAGAGGGCATTATTTCATCCACTGACACCAACAAGAGGGCATTATTTCATCCACTGACAGCAACAAGAGGGCATTATTCCATCCACTGACACCAACCAGAGGGCATTATTCCATCCACTGACACCAACAAGAGGGCATTATTTCATCCACGGACACCAACAATGGGGCATTATTTCATCCACTGACACCAACAAGAGGGCATTATTTCATCCACAGACAGCAACAAGAGGGCATTATTCCATCCACTGACACCAACCAGAGGGCATTATTCCATCCACTGACACCAACAAGAGGGCATTATTTCATCCACGGACACCAACAATGGGGCATTATTTCATCCACTGACACCAACAAGAGGGCATTATTTCATCCACAGACAGCAACAAGAGGGCATTATTCCATCCACTGACACCAACAAGAGGGCATTATTCATCCACTGACACCAACAAGAGGGCATTATTCATCCACTGACACCAACAAGAGGGCATTATTCCATCCACTGACACCAACAAGAGGGCATTATTCATCCACTGACACCAACAAGAGGGCATTATTCATCCACTGACACCAACAAGAGGGCATTATTTCATCCACTGACACCAACAAGAGGGCATTAATTCATCCACTGACACCAACAAGAGGGCATTATTCCATCCACTGACACCAACAAGAGGGCATTATTCCATCCACTGACACCAACAAGAGGGCATTAATTCATCCACTGACACCAACAAGAGGGCATTATTCCATCCACTGACACCAACAAGACGGCATTATTCCATCCACTGACACCAACAAGAGGGCATTATTCATCCACTGACACCAACAAGAGGGCATTATTTCATCCACGGACACCAACAAGAGGGCATTATTTCGTCACCTGACACCAACAAGAGGGCATTATTCCATCCACTGACACCAAGAGGGCATTAATTCATCCACTGACACCAACAAGAGGGCATTATTCCATCCACTGACACCAACAAGAGGGCATTATTCCATCCACTGACACCAACAAGAGGGCATTATTCCATCCACTGACACCAATAAGAGGGCATTATTTCATCCACTGACACCAACAAAAGGGCATTATTTCATCCACGGACACCAACAAGAGGGCATTATTCCATCCACTGACACCAACAAGAGGGCATTATTTCGTCACCTGACACCAACAAGAGGGCATTATTTCATCCACTGACACCAACAAGAGGGCATTATTTCGTCACCTGACACCAACAAGAGGGCATTATTCCATCCACTGACACCAATAAGAGGGCATTATTCCATCCACTGACACCAACAAGAGGGCATTATTTCGTCACCTGACACCAACAAGAGGGCATTATTTCATCCACTGACAGCAACAAGAGGGCATTATTCCATCCACTGACACCAATAAGAGGGCATTATTCCATCCACTGACACCAACAAGAGGGCATTATTTCATCCACTGACACCAACAAGAGGGCATTATTTCATGCACTGACACCAACAAGAGGGCATTATTCCATCCACTGACACCAATAAGAGGGCATTATTCCATCCACTGACACCAATAAGAGGGCATTATTCCATCCACTGACACCAACAAGAGGGCATTATTCATCCACTGACACCAACAAGAGGGCATTATTTCATCCACTGACACCAACAAGAGGGAATTATTCATCCACTGACACCAACAAGAGGGCATTATTTCATCCACTGACACCAACAAGAGGGCATTATTCCATCCACTGACACCAACAAGAGGGCATTATTTCATCCACTGACACCAACAAGAGGGCATTATTCCATCCACTGACACCAACAAGAGGGAATTATTCCATCCACTGACACCAACAAGAGGGAATTATTCCATCCACTGACACCAACAAGAGGGAATTATTCCATCCACTGACACCAACAATGGGGCATTATTTCGTCACCTGACACCAACAAGAGGGCATTATTCCATCCACTGACACCAATAAGAGGGCATTATTCATCCACTGACACCAACAAGAGGGCATTATTCCATCCACTGACACCAACAAGAGGGAATTATTCCATCCACTGACACCAACAAGAGGGAATTATTCCATCCACTGACACCAACAAGAGGGAATTATTCCATCCACTGACACCAACAAGAGGGAATTATTCCATCCACTGACACCAACAAGAGGGAATTATTCCATCCACTGACACCAACAATGGGGCATTATTTCGTCACCTGACACCAACAAGAGGGCATTATTCCATCCACTGACACCAATAAGAGGGCATTATTCATCCACTGACACCAACAAGAGGGCATTATTCCATCCACTGACACCAAGAGGGCATTATTCCATCCACTGACACCAACAAGAGGGCATTATTCCATCCACTGACACCAACAAGAGGGCATTATTCCATCCACTGACACCAACAAGAGGGCATTATTCCATCCACTGACACCAACAAGAGGGCATTATTCCATCCACTGACACCAACAATGGGGCATTATTCCATCCACTGACACCAACAATGGGGCATTATTCCATCCACTGACACCAACAATGGGGCATTATTTCGTCACCTGACACCAACAAGAGGGCATTATTCCATCCACTGACACCAATAAGAGGGCATTATTCCATCCACTGACACCAACAAGAGGGCATTATTCCATCCACTGACACCAACAAGAGGGCATTATTCCATCCACTGACACCAACAAGAGGGCATTATTCCATCCACTGACACCAACAAGAGGGCATTATTCCATCCACTGACACCAACAAGAGGGCATTATTTCATCCACTGACACCAACAAGAGGGCATTATTTCATCCACTGACACCAACAATGGGGCATTATTTCATCCACTGACACCAACAATGGGGCATTACTCCATCTACTGTCACCAACAAGAAGGCATTATTCCTCCAACTGACACCATAAAAAGGGCACAATTCCTTCCATTGACACCAACGATGGGGCAATAGTCTTTCCACCGGCACCAAAGATATGGTATAGTTTACTCCCAATGGCCCTAGTTCAGCCCCCCTAAAGTCTGAAGGACAGAAAGCCGGCCCTTTGTTTGGAAAGTTTGGAGACCCCTGCTCTAGGCAATACCCCACAGATAGGGTTTAGGTCAGGCGAGTTTGCTGGCCAATCAAACACGGTGATACCATTGACCATGTGACCTGGTATTGGTACTTTTGGCAGTGTGGGAAGGTGCCAAGTCCTGCTGGAAAATGAAATCAGCATCTCCATAAAGCTGGTCAGCAGAGGGAAGCATGAAGTGCTCTAGAACTTCCAGCTAGAGGGCCGCTCTGACTTTGGACTTGATAAAACACAGCAGACCAGCCATTCTCAACCAGGGTTGGGTGGAACCCTGGGGCTCCTCCAGAGGTTGCTAGGGGTTTCTCCAGAGGTTGCTAGGGGTTCCTCCAGAGGTTGCTAGGGATTCGGTTGCTAGGGGTTCCTACAGAGGTTGCTAGGAGGTTCCTCCAGAGGTTGCTAGGGGTTCCTTGAGATGTGGCTGAAGAACCTCCTTTTTGATGGTGCCTACAGAGTTCGAGGTTCAGCACCACTTAGCAAAGCCCAGAAGCTTGACACCAAATATCTTTTTAGCTGTCTTTAAGGGGGGCAATCTGAGCACCATTTAAGGGGAACATTCTTCCTATTGACCACCAGTATAGGGGGGATTGTTCTATTGACCCCTAGTGAATTGGTTTTAGTAGTAAGGGTTCCTTGAGACTTGAAAATTATTCCTCTAGGGTTAAACGGTTGAGAAAGCCTGAGATAGACCAACACCAGCAGATGACGCGGCCCTCAAAATCATCGCCGACTGTGGAAGCTTCACACTGGACCTCATGGAACTTGGATCCTCTGCCTCTTCACTCCTCCTCCAGACTCTGGGACCGAGATTTCCAAATGAAATGCAAAATTTTCCACAGTCAGCGATGAATTTGGGTGGCCGTGTCATCTGCTGGTCTTGGTCCTCTGTGTTTTATCAAGTCCAAAGTCAGTGCATTAGCCACTAGCTCTGACAGCTTTGGCTAGCTGGTAAGTCTTCATTCTACGTGGTGGTGGATTCCCAGTGTCCTTTTAATAATATATATATACATACTGGTCACTGGAAGTACAACATGGCACCTCATGGCAAAGAACTCTCTGAGGATCTGAAGATAAGAATTGTTGCTCCACATAAAGATGGCCTAGGCTATAAGAAGATTGGCAAGACCCTGAAACTGATCTGCAGCACGGTGGCCAAGACCATACAGCGGTACAACAGGACAGGTTCCCCTCAGAACAGGCCTCGCCATGGTCCACCAAAGAAGTTGAGGTCACGTGCTCAGCGTCATATCCAGAGGTTGTCTTTGGGAAATAGACGTATGAGTGCTGCCAGCATTGCTGCAGAGGTTGTAGGGGTGGGGGGTCAGCCTGTCAGTGCTCAGACCATACGCCACACACTGCATCAAATTGGTCTGCATGGCTGTCATCCCAGAAGGAAGCCTCTTCTAAAGATGATGCACAAGAAAGCCCACAAACAGTTTGCTGAAGACAAGCAGACTAAGGAGATGGATTACTGGAACCATGTCCTGTGGTCTGATCAGACCAAGATAAAGGTATTTGGTGTCAGATGGTGACAAGCGTGTGTGGGGGCAACCAGGTGAGGAGGACAAAGACAAGTGTGTCTTGTCTACAGTCAGGCATGGTGGTGGGGGTTTCATGGTCTGGGGCTGCCGGCACTGGGGGGCTACAGATCATTGAGGAGACCATGAATGCCAACATGTACTGTGACATACTGAAGCAGAGCATGATCCCCTCCCTTCAGAGACTGGACCGCAGGGCAGTATTCCAACATGATAACCACCCCAAACACACCTCCAACACCACCACTGCCTTGCTAAAGAAGCTGAGGGTAAAGGTGATGGACTGGCCAAGCATGTCTCCAGACCTAAACCCTATTGATCATCTGTGGGGGATCCTCAGAGGGAAGATGGAGGAGGGGAAGGTCTCCAACATCCACCAGCTCTGTGATGTCATCATGGAGGAGGGGAAGAGGACTCCGGTGGTGACCTGTGAAGCTCTGCTGACCTCCATGCCCAAGAGGGTGAAGGCAGTGCTGGAAAATAATGGCGGCCACACAAAATATTGACACTTTGGGGCCCCAATTTGGACATTTTCACTTAGGGGGTGTACTGACTTTTGTTGCCAGCGGTTTAGACATTAATGGCTGTGTGTTGAGTTATTTTGAGGGGACAGGAAATTTACACTGTTATACAAGCTGTACACTCACTACTTTACATTGTAGACCTCCTGGAAGCAGCACCATGCAGAGGTCTGCCAGTGTGACTGGCGGAGGGCATTGTGGGTAAAGAACGAGGAGATATTTGTTGGGTACAGTTGGCGTTGGTCCATGTCCATGTACTGTACCTGTCAGTTATGTAATCCCCAAAGTTCTTAGTGTACCTCTCACTCCGACATGTGTGTACAGAGACTGCAACAACCGCCCCTGGGTGATGTGTACTGAGGCGGGTTCCTCGGAGGAATTTGGCTGTCCCCACCGGGCGCCGTCACTCACTTCCTGGTTCCTGAGAACGAAGAAGTTCTGCGACTGCCAACTCAGGAGAACAACACACTCAATTTCCATACTGGACCTTTATGCATCTAAAAGCCCAACTTTAGTCTTCATTTACCCTCAAAGATACCCCCCCCATGGGGGCATTTTACACAGCAGGTCCCGTAATGCCCCTCACACTCACAGTGTGTCCTCAGTCTTTCAAAAGTTGAAAGATGCTGGACATCTTTCAACCCAGGACACCTTCTGGCAGAAAAGAGATACTGCAGAAAAAAAAAAACAGCTCTGGACTGTTTGTCCTCATTGGAGAGATTTTACTCACTTCCTGTCTTGGTGTCCCCCCCAAAGGGAAATAGAGAAAAATCTCCTCGTAGCTACCAAAAACCGAGCCCTTTAGGCCATCTCTACTCCCCAGTTGAAAATAAAAAAATAAAAATTGTCTGGAGGTGCGCTTTAACCACTAGAGATCCGCGCTATAGCCAAAATGACGGCTACAGCGCGGACCTCCTTTGCCGGGACGATGTCCCGTGCACGAGCGACCAGCGTCGGCCAGGGTCGATCCCGACCCCTTACCACGTGATCAGCTGTCAGCCAATGACAGCTGATCATGTGATACAACGGAGCCGGTAATCGGCTATTTTTCCTCCTCGCGCTGTCAAAAAGAGCCGATCACCGGCGGCCGTGATCGGGACATCAGTCCCGATCACGGCCAGCTTACCAGTGCCCACCTGCCCCCTCTGTAATAAAAAAAAGTGCCCCCCTATCAGTGCCACCCAGCAGTGCCCACAGTGCCACCCAGCAGTGCCCACAGTGCCACAGATCAGTGCCCACAATCTGCCTCAACAACGGTGCTGCACCCCAGTGCCACATATCCGTGCCCATCAGAGTCATCTACCAGTGCCCATCAGTGCCGCCCATCAGTGCCACCTATCAGAGCCCATCAGTCCCATTGATCAGTGGTACCTATCAGTGCCCCTTAGTTCCACCCATCCGTGCCATCTTATCTGTGCCCATCTTTGCCCATCAGTGCCGCCTTATCTGTGCCTATCGGTGCCACCTTATCCTGCCCCCTGCCATTGCCACCTCTGTAATAAAAAAAAGTGCCCCCCTATCAGTGCCACCCATCAGAGCCCACAGTGCCACGCAGCAGTGCCCACAGTGCCACCCAGCAGTGCCCACAATATGCCTCAACAACGGTGCTGCACCCCAGTGCCACATATCCGTGCCCATCAGTGTCATCTACCAGTGCCCATCAGTGCCGCCCATCAGTGCCACCTATCAGTGCCCATCAGTCCCATCGATCAGTGGTACCTATCAGTGCCCCTTAGTGCCACCCATCCATGCCATCTTATCTGTGCCCATCAGTGCCGCCTTATCTGTGCCCATCAGTACTGCCTTATCTGTGCCTATCGGTGCCACCTTATCTGTGCCTATTAGTGCCGCCTTAACTATGCCTATCAGTGCCCACCAGTGCAGCCTATCAGTGCCCACCAGTGCCGCCTCATCAGTGCCCACCAGTGCCGCCTCATCAGCGCATTTCAATGAAGGAGAAAAATGACCTGTTTGCAACATTTTATAACAAACTATTAAACATGATTTTTTTTTTTTTGCATCTTTTTTGTTTGTTTAGCAAAAAATAAACCTCCCAACTGTAACTAAATACCACCAAAAGAAAGCTCTATTTGTGGGGAAAAAAATGATAAAAATGTCATTTGGGTACAGTGTTGTATGACCGCGTAATTGTCATTCAAAGTGCATCAGCGCCGAAAGCTGAAAATTGGTCTGGGCAGGAGGGGGGTTTAAGTGCCCAGTAAGCAAGTGGTTAAGTAAAGTTCCTTATAGGGCCCCCTTATGTTCAGATTTCAGGAGGATAACCCAGCAAGGGGGGGAGGGGTACGGGGGAACATGTGACCCATACCCATCATCCCATTTGAGACTGCTGGTGCTTCCTGATTGGCTACCAAGGTACCCTATGCTGTCACATGGTGGGGGGGGGGGGGGGTGCAAGGGGAGACTCCACAGCTCCATAAGATGTGACTGGGAATGTATGAGGATCACAGGGAGCCAGTAAAGAGAACCTGTCACTTTCCCCCCTCGGTGGCACCGCCAGGAAAGCCAAATCCAGTATATAAAAATAAAACAAAAACAGCAAAAAAAGGAACCCCCCCAGAGCCACAACCTTCAAAAGAAAGAAAACTTTATTGACATTTCTATTGTGAGTTTTGTTCGGAAAGGTCCTAATGCTTCTTCGGAAGTATTTGGAAACAACATATGAAATAGAAATCCTTCAATATCCTACGAATCCAGTCAATGGGATAACTAATAATAGTAATAAATTAAAGTAATAAATAACAAGACACACAATATTACAATGAATGCAGATATAGAATGTCAAGTTTCCTGACGAAGTCCCTGTTCAGCAGCGCCGTCTTCAGGGGGCACCCATAGTGAGGTAGAGTGCCAACAGACTGAGGCATATGGGGGGGGGGGTGGTTTATTGGACCCAGAGGGGGCTCCCATTTCGAGAACCGGTCTACAGTACAGAGGAGGGCGTGTGAGAACATTACTTGGAGTTGGCCTCTAGAAAACACCTCCCAGGAGGTCCTACAGTACAGGATCTGCCCCCCCCCACTAGTGGCAGACAGGATACACTACAGTACAGGATCTGCCCCCCCCACTAGTGGCAGACAGGATACACTACAGTACAGGATCTGCCCCCCCCACTAGTGGCAGACAGGATACACTACAGTACAGGATCTGCCCCCCCCACTAGTGGCAGACAGGATACACTACAGTACAGGATCTGCCCCCCCCACTAGTGGCAGACAGGATACACTACAGTACAGGATCTGCCGCCCACTAGTGGCAGACAGGATACACTACAGTACAGGATCTGCCGCCCACTAGTGGCAGACAGGATACACTACAGTACAGGATCTGCCCCCCACTAGTGGCAGACAGGATACACTACAGTACAGGATCTGCCGCCCACTAGTGGCAGACGGGATACACTACAGTACAAAGTGGTGCTGCCAACCGATAGAAGAGGATCTGCCATACCGGCGACAGGCTTGCGGTGGAAGATGAGAAAAAAATTAATTAAAAAAAAAAAAAGTGAATACTTCCGGGTGTCAGAAATGTACAAATATTTATAGTTTGGCTTCAGCTTCTCTCGGGGTCACCGTAATGAACAAACCTGGAAGGGGAAACAAGAGGAGAATTATCAGTGATAGCACAGGAGGGGGTGGAGGAGGAATAACAGAAGTGACATTGAGGGAGCAAGAGAGGCAGGAGGGGCGACTAAACAGGCAGGGGGGGGGGGGCGACTAAACAGGCAGGAGAGGGGGGGGCCACTAAACAGGCAGGAGAGGGGGGGGGCCACTAAACAGGCAGGAGAGGGGGGGGGGCCACTAAACAGGCAGGAGAGGGGGGGGGGCCACTAAACAGGCAGGAGAGGGGGGGGGCCACTAAACAGGCAGGAGAGGGGGGGGGCCACTAAACAGGCAGGAGAGGGGGGGGGGCCACTAAACAGGCAGGGGAGGAGGGGGGGGCGACTAAACAGGCAGGAGAGGAGGGGGGGCGACTAAACAGGCAGGAGAGGAGGGGGGGGGCGACTAAACAGGCAGGAGAGGGGGGGGCCACTAAACAGGCAGGAGAGGGGGGGGCCACTAAACAGGCAGGAGAGGGGGGGGCCACTAAACAGGCAGGAGAGGGGGGGGCCACTAAACAGGCAGGAGAGGGGGGGGCCACTAAACAGGCAGGAGGGGGGGCCACTAAACAGGCAGGAGAGGGGGGGGGGGGCGACTAAACAGGCAGGGGAGGAGGGGGGGCGACTAAACAGGCAGGGGAGGAGGGGGGGCGACTAAACAGGCAGGGGAGGAGGGGGCCGAGCGACTGAACAGGCAGGAGAGGGGGGGCGACTAAACAGGCAGGGGAGGAGGGGGGGCGACTAAACAGGCAGGGGAGGAGGGGGGGCGACTAAACAGGCAGGGGAGGAGGGGGGGCGACTAAACAGGCAGGGGAGGAGGGGGGGCGACTAAACAGGCAGGGGAGGAGGAGGGGGCGACTAAACAGGCAGGGGAGGAGGGGGGGGCGACTAAACAGGCAGGGGAGGAGGGGGGGCGACTAAACAGGCAGGGGAGGAGGGGGGGGCGACTAAACAGGCAGGGGAGGAGGGGGGGGCGACTAAACAGGCAGGGGAGGAGGGGGGGGTGACTAAACAGGCAGGGGAGGAGGGGGGGGCGACTAAACAGGCAGGGGAGGAGGGGGGGGGCGACTAAACAGGCAGGGGAGGAGGGGGGGGCGACTAAACAGGCAGGGGAGGAGGGGGGGGGGGCGACTAAACAGGCAGGGGAGGAGGGGGGGGGGGCGACTAAACAGGCAGGGGAGGAGGGGGGGCGACTAAACAGGCAGGGGAGGAGGGGGGGCGACTAAACAGGCAGGGGAGGAGGGGGGGGCGACTAAACAGGCAGGGGAGGAGGGGGGGGCGACTAAACAGGCAGGGGAGGAGGGGGGGGCGACTAAACAGGCAGGGGAGGAGGGGGGGGGCGACTAAACAGGCAGGGGAGGAGGGGGGGGCGACTAAACAGGCAGGGGAGGAGGGGGGGCGACTAAACAGGCAGGGGAGGAGGGGGGGCGACTAAACAGGCAGGGGGGGAGGGGGGGGCGACTAAACAGGCAGGGGAGGAGGGGGGGGGCGACTAAACAGGCAGGGGAGGAGGGGGGGGCGACTAAACAGGCAGGGGAGGAGGGGGCGACCAAACAGGCAGGGGAGGAGGGGGGGGCGACTAAACAGGCAGGGGAGGAGGGGGCGACTAAACAGGCAGGGGAGGAGGGGGCGACTAAACAGGCAGGGGAGGAGGGGGCGACTAAACAGGCAGGGGAGGAGGGGGCGACTAAACAGGCAGGGGAGGAGGGGGCCGAGCGACTGAACAGGCAGGAGGAGGGGGGGCGACTAAACAGGCAGGGGAGGAGGGGGGGGCGACTAAACAGGCAGGGGAGGAGGGGGGGGCGACTAAACAGGCAGGGGAGGGGGGGGGGCGACTAAACAGGCAGGGGAGGAGGGGGGGCGACTAAACAGGCAGGGGAGGGGGGGGGCGACTAAACAGGCAGGGGAGGGGGGGGCGAGCAACTGGAGAGGCAGGGGGACGGACGCCACGGGAGAGGCAGGGGGACGGACGCCACGGGAGAGGCAGGGGGACGGACGCCACGGGAGAGGCAGGGGGACGGACGCCACGGGAGAGGCAGGGGAGGGAGCAACGGGAGGGGCAGGGGAGGGAGGAGTGGGAGGGGCAATAGGATAAACAGGGGAGGAGCGATGAAAAAGGCAGGAAAGAAGCGATGAGAGAAGCAGGGAGTGACGGGAGTTGCAGTGGAGGAAAGAAAAAGGGTGAGGGGTGGGGCTTAGAGGGGAGAAGAGGTAGGATAGGCAAGGGAGGAGCAAAGGAAGAGACAGGGGAGGGCAATGAGAAAGTCGGGGGAGGGGCGATGGCAGGGACAGAAGAGGAAGGAATAGAGTTAGAATGAAGATTTCCCAGCAGTAGTCCTCACCGGTGGCCTCGTTGTGCAGCACAGCCTCATCATGACTGCGGACCCGGCAGCTGCTGTAGACTTTGCGGCCTTCTACCTTCTCCACTCGGCTGTCTACGAGGACTGTGGATCCCAGAGGAATCGGACTACAGACACAAAGAGAACCTCATTACACCTCTCCGCTACCACAGCTTCAGAACATCAATAAACTGTTTTAATCCCCCCCCCCTCCCCCGGGTCTCCCCATTATCATCATTCTTTCCCGGGCCAACTGGAATCACATCTCCTATGGAAGGAACCTTCTATAACCTTCTGGATTTCTCTGAAAATCTATGTAGTGTGGAAGTCTTCCTCCATTCAATGTACATTAGTCAGGTAGGTCCTCCCACCCTGGGCACTTACTTCCGATAGTTGATGTTCAGGTTGGCTGTCATAGCCGGTCCGCAGGTGTACAAGGTTCCAGTCCCCACGGTGGCGTCTATGATGGTGGCGATGCAACCTCCGTGTGTGTACCTAGAAGAAGGCAAAGGGGACATGAGAGGTGCAAGCGGAACAGGATGGCCAAGAAAAAAAAAAAAAAAAGGAAGGAGGATTCTGAGTAAGACAAGCTGGACAAAAGAAGAAAAGAACGCTCACCCTCGGGGGCCCTCCAGATAGGGCCCGGGCTGGAATATGCAGATCATCCTCTTCTCCGCCTGGTTATAGAACATAGAATACTCAAAGCCGACTCCATCTTGGTCAAGGTTCCTGGTGAAGAGGCGAGTTTTCCTGTCTCCCTCCGGAACCAAACCTGTACAGAGGTCACCAGAGGAGCTTACACTCTAATGTCCCCTCCCCCACAGTCACACACTATTATTATTATACATTTATATAGCTCTGACATATACCACAGTGCTGTACAGAGATCACAGGAGGATGATGTTTTGCAAGGTGCTGTTGGCTCACTCTGCTTTGCTCTACGTTGGAGGAAACATCAAGCCTGGGCCTGTCCTGCAGGCTTCTCCCCCAACCACCATGCAGTGGGTGGGGGGGGAGATGAAGGTGGAGGCTCCCCAGAGGCACTAAGGCCTACTCCAAGCTGCAATGGATCCTGGGCCTGTCCCTATGCAAGAGGAGTTCTTAACAGTCTTCCAGGATAAAGTGGTGAACAGACTTTGCCGCATTGCCAAGGAGGAACAGAAACTTGCTGTCATGAAAGGAGATCTCAGGAAAAAGAAATCCCTGCATAGCAAGTCTGGAAACAGTAAGAGGGAAGTCTCTGGAAGAGGCATTGAAAAAGCAGGAGAAGTCGAAGAATGAGGAGAGATTCCAACAGATGAAGGAAAATGCCTGTGCCAGTACCAGCCAGAGGGTGGATGCCAGAGCAACGACGACGGTATGGATGGGGTGGGGGAGGTAAGGAAGTGGCTTCACATGGAGGCCCCAGTACTACCCGTCTCAGGATCTGTCATGTCTGGGTCAGTATCTGCCCCCCTCCCTCCCCAGCAGCCTTGGCTCATCTCAGGAGGAGGTCGAGGAAAGTGGCGGATTGCTGCAGGCCATTACTGAAACTTAATTTCCCTTGAGCCGCACCGACTCATCAGATGAGGATCGTGATAAAGCAGTGCTTGCTGAAAATCTCTCTCAGTGTGTGGAGGACTTTTCCTGAGATTGCACCTGCCAACAGATCTTTGTAATTAGCATTGAATGCAGGATTAGCTGGCTGCGAGGGGACCTAACAGTGCAGAGCAGGAATGTCCCATGAACATTGAAACTGCAGAGCAGGAGAGCCGTATGAATGCTGAAACAGCTGGTGATTTTTCTAAACAGAAGACTTTACTTGATGATGGGATTGCTGGTATCTGCGGTACTTCTGGGACTATGGTGAGCGGGACTATTGTGCTGGAAGGGAGGAGGGAGGATCAAGTCGTGGGCAGGGCTGGACTGGGACAGAAATTTGGCCCTGGATTTCATCCAGACCGGCCCACTTACATTTTGAATGTGCCATCAGCACTCCCTTACATCTGAATGTCCCATTACTAGCCGCCTTACAACAGAGTGTCCCCATTACCACCCCCCTTACATCAGAGTGTCCCATCAGCAGCCCCCTTACATCAGAGTGGCCCACTGAGCCATCGGCCCACCGGGAAACTCCCGGTAGTCCCGATGGCCAGTACATGCCTGGTCGTGGGTAATTTACCAAACCAGATTTCAGAGGTTCCTATGCAGCCTGTTAATATTCCTATGCAACCAGTTAATGTGTCATCTGTCCCAGCTAGGAATTATGCTAAGGCTGTGTCGGGACAAGGTCATGCTGCTGGTGGTGGAAGGGAGCCAGTTGTGCGACTTTCACCTAACGCACCCTCCTCTATTAAACGTGGGAATGTGGTACAGCTCAGGTGGGAAGGAGGAGGTATTCCACCTATCAGGAGGGTGGTTATGGATAAGATCCTAGCCATGGGATTTAAGACTGATGATATTTATGCTCTTATCAGTCCGGCCGGGTTCCTTTGAATACGATTTGTCATTTGTGCGTCCAGAATCTCCGGATCCGTTTTGGGAGCGGTTTGAGTGTGTATATGGGGGAACAGCCGGACTGGAAGGGGCGACAGCCCTTAAAAAAAAAAAAAATTGACTAGCCTGACAAGGAATAAGTCTATACCCCCCAAGGATTTATGGGTCTCGTTGAAGAGGTTTGGTGAAACGTGTCCCCAAAAAAATAAAAATAAAAAATATTGTGGATTATAGAGGAATCTGTACGGGTGGGGGGGTCGGTGTCGATGAGGTTGAGAGTGTGTGTGGAGATGTGGTCCAGCATTTGCCGCCCTCTGCCTTGATTGGTAGAGCTAGAATTACCGTCTTCTACCCTGGTCAACCTAAGGTGTGCCATAAATGTGGAGTCAAGGGACATGTCTCCTCTAAATGCCCAGAACAAAAGTGCTCTTTGTGCCATGGAACTGTGGGCATCTGGCGAGGGACTGAAACATCATTAAATGTAACAAGGTTGGTCAATCTTATAGCCGGTGCCCCTGAGGCTTTGCACAATAAGCCAGAGTTGGTGGAGGAATTCTTCTGGTCTGGATAGAGAAGAGTCTGGGTTGGCGGAGGTTGTACCAGGGAATCCCAGTGCCTCTGTCCCGTCAGAACCGGTGTCTGTGAGGCCAGCTATGGTGTCAGTGTCCCCCCCCCCAGTCTGTGGTCTCCCAGTCAGTGTGGCTGTCAAGTCTGTGTGTCCGCACCCATTGTTTTTTTATCCTTGTCTAGTGAAGGCAGTGGAGGGTGCTGGACCAGCGTGTATGGTGGTGCCAACCCCTCCTCCTCGGCGTGGCTGGAGGTCGGGGTGGAGTGAGGGATGGATTGGATGATGGTGGGAGGTAGGAAGGGGAAAGGAATGAGGGTGGCTGGTGCAGAATGCAAGGTGAAAGATGTGGAAGTCGGGATGAATGATGTGGGGGGGGGGGGGTTGGAATCGCAAACAAAAATTTTACACTCTAGAAATGTCCCCTCCCCCCCCCCCACCACCACAGTCACACACTGTTATCTCTCACCGTCTCGGTGATGGATGGTGGCTTTGTAGGAGGGAAGTCTCCTCCAGCTCTGGTCATGGCAAAGCTCCTCGTACAGTCTCTTGGTGTCGGGGCTCCAGGTGGCGTTGGGCAGAGAGTAGTCTCGTGGTTGGTGGGCGACCTGCAGATATCACAGGAGATGTCAGGTAGGAGTTTTTTTTTTTTAGAGACCATTCACACTTGTTGCAACTTATAAATGGCGCGATTTGCATTGCGACTTTACGTGACCTCGTCGCGACTTTGGCCAATGTGATCGTTTCTGTTTGTGCTCTACAAAGTCGATAGACGTGTGCAGAACGGGGGAAAAAAATATTTAGTTTCTTTATTTTCGAACAAATTCCCAGAAAGATTTGGATGCGAATTGGTCGAAAATTGATCAACCGAGTCGAATTGTGTGTGTGAAGAATACCTGGTTGTTAAGGAACGGGCCAGAAAGCCGGATGCCGCTTCCTTAACAACCAATTACTCATCAGCAGCAATTAAAAAATAGAAAGGAAGAAAGAGTGTGCATGCGCGCGGGATCCAAGATGGCTCAGAGCGGGCCGAATAGAGCTCTGCACTGGGACCCCGGAGCTTCCCATATCCGCTGCCTCTGTCTACCACACTTAAGGGGCCGCTGCACCCACGTATGGCCAGGAGAGGCGTCTATGGAAATTCTTGCTCAGCTTGGCACGGCTCCCGTAACATTCATCATTGGCGTCTATGGAAAATCTTGCTCAGCTTGGCATGGCACGGCTCCCGTAACATTCATCATTGGCGTCGATGGAAAATCTTGCTCAGCTTGGCATGGCACGGCTCCCGTAACATTCATCATTGGCGTCTATGGAAAATCTTGCTCAGCTTGGCATGGCACGGCTCCCGTAACATTCATCATTGGCGTCTATGGAAAATCTTGCTCAGCTTGGCATGGCACGGCTCCCGTAACATTCATCATTGGCGTCTATGGTAAATCTTGCTCGGCATGGCATGGCACGGCTCCTGTAACATTCATCATTGGCGTCTATGGTAAATCTTGCTTGGCATGGCACGGCTCCCGTAACATTCATCATTGGCGTCTATGGAAAATCTTGCTCAGCTTGGCATGGCAAGCTGACCAAAATTGCACTGCACATGCGTGAGATCGGCAGGTGCATACTGGGTAGCCACCCATCTTAAAAGTCATATTTTGGCTGGAACTCCGCTTTAAGAAGTCACTCACGGACTAGGTTATAGATGTCATCACAATATAAACTGTTTCAGGTTTTATTGTTCCACGTTTCCTATGCTTAGTAGGCTAAGGCCTGGCCGGGTGGATGAGCCAATTCTCAGATGTTTCAGGCTTTTGGCCCAATTGTTTGCACAACTCCGGTTCAGGGTACAACCCCCCCCCTCCCCACCCTGGGGATCTCCTTTTCTCCCCTGGCTGTAGTATTTGTGTGCTTGTCCTTATGTCTTCTCTTCTCTATTTTTTACTTTTTCTCTCACTTTGTTCTCCCCCCCTTGAAGAATTAGGTTTCATCCCGGAACGCTTCGTGTTGAGGAGCCTCTGCATCCTTTTCTCCTTTTGGAGAACTAGGCTAATCCCCGGAAAGCTTTGTGTTGAGGAGCCTTGGTGTCCTTTCCCCCTTTTGGAGAACTAGGTTTCATCCCGGAACGCTTTGCGTTGAGGAGCCTTGGTGTCCTTTCCCCCTTTTGGAGAACTAGGTTTCATCCCGGAACGCTTCGTGTTGAGGAGCCTCGGAGTCCTTTCCCCCTTTTGGAGAACTAGGTTTCATACCAGAACGCTTCGTGTTGAGGAGCCTCAGTGTCCTTTCCCCCTTTTGGAGAATTAGGTTTCATCTCAGAATGGTTCATGTTGAGGAGCTTTGTGTCCGTTGTCACTTTGTTCTCCCCCCTTGAAGAATTAGGTTTCATCCCGGAACGCTTTGTGTTGAGGAGCCTCTGCATCCTTTCCCCCTTTTGGAGAACTAGGCTTTATCCCGGAAAGCTTCGTGTTGAGGAGCCTCGGCATCCTTTCCCCTTTTTGGAGAACTAGGTTTCATCCCGGAACGCTTCGTGTTGAGGAGCCTTGTTCTCCAAAAGGGGGAAAGGACACCAAGGCTCCTCAACATGAAGCGTTCCATGATGAAACCTAGTTCTCCAAAAGGGGGAAAGGACACCTAGGTTTCATCCCGGAACGCTTTGTGTTGAGGAGCCTTGGTGTCCTTTCCCCCTTTTGGAGAACTAGGTTTCATCCCGGAACGCTTTGTGTTGAGGAGCCTTGGTGTCCTTTCCCCCTTTTGGAGAACTAGGTTTCATCCCGGAACGCTTCGTGTTGAGGAGCCTTGGTGTCCTTTCCCCCTTTTGGAGAACTAGGCTTCATCCCGGAAAGCTTCGTGTTGAGGAGCCTTGGTGTCCTTTCCCCCTTTTGGAGAACTAGGTTTCATCCCGGAGCGCTTCGTGTTGAGGAGCCTCAGTGTCCTTTCCCCCTTTTGGAGAACTAGGTTTCATCCCGGAACGCTTCGTGTTGAGGAGCCTTGGTGTCCTTTCCCCCTTTTGGAGAACTAGGTTTCATCCCGGAACGCTTCGTGTTGAGGAGCCTCAGTGTCCTTTCCCCCTTTTGGAGAACTAGGTTTCATCCCGGAACGCTTCGTGTTGAGGAGCCTTGGTGTCCTTTCCCCCTTTTGGAGAACTAGGCTTCATCCCGGAAAGCTTCGTGTTGAGGAGCCTTGGTGTCCTTATCCCCCTTTTGGAGAACTAGGTTTCATCCCGGAACGCTTTGCGTTGAGGAGCCTTGGTGTCCTTTCCCCCTTTTGGAGAACTAGGTTTCATCCCGGAACGCTTCGTGTTGAGGAGCCTCAGTGTCCTTTCCCCTTTTGGAGAACTAGGTTTCATCCCGGAATGCTTCGTGTTGAGGAGCCTCGGTGTCCTTTCCCCCTTTTGGAGAACTAGGTTTCATCCCGGAACGCTTCGTGTTGAGGAGCCTCGGTGTCCTTTCCCCCTTTTGGAGAACTAGGTTTCATACCAGAACGCTTCGTGTTGAGGAGCCTCAGTGTCCTTTCCCCCTTTTGGAGAATTAGGTTTCATCTCAGAATGGTTCATGTTGAGGAGCTTTGTGTCCGTTGTCACTTTGTTCTCCCCCCTTGAAGAATTAGGTTTCATCCCGGAACGCTTTGTGTTGAGGAGCCTCTGCATCCTTTCCCCCTTTTGGAGAACTAGGCTTTATCCCGGAAAGCTTCGTGTTGAGGAGCCTCGGCATCCTTTCCCCTTTTTGGAGAACTAGGTTTCATCCCGGAACGCTTCGTGTTGAGGAGCCTTGTTCTCCAAAAGGGGGAAAGGACACCAAGGTTCCTCAACATGAAGCGTTCCATGATGAAACCTAGTTCTCCAAAAGGGGGAAAGGACACCTAGGTTTCATCCCGGAACGCTTTGTGTTGAGGAGCCTTGGTGTCCTTTCCCCCTTTTGGAGAACTAGGTTTCATCCCGGAACGCTTTGTGTTGAGGAGCCTTGGTGTCCTTTCCCCCTTTTGGAGAACTAGGTTTCATCCCGGAACGCTTTGTGTTGAGGAGCCTTGGTGTCCTTTCCCCCTTTTGGAGAACTAGGTTTCATCCCGGAACGCTTTGTGTTGAGGAGCCTTGGTGTCCTTTCCCCCTTTTGGAGAACTAGGTTTCATCCCGGAACGCTTTGTGTTGAGGAGCCTTGGTGTCCTTTCCCCCTTTTGGAGAACTAGGTTTCATCCCGGAACGCTTTGTGTTGAGGAGCCTCAGTGTCCTTTCCCCCTTTTGGAGAACTAGGTTTCATCCCGGAACGCTTCGTGTTGAGGAGCCTTGGTGTCCTTTCCCCCTTTTGGAGAACTAGGTTTCATCTCAGAATGGTTCATGTTGAGGAGCTTCGTGTCCGTTCCAAGCAGGAATCCATGCTCTGGGTTGGGGTGAGGTGGCCATTCGGGATCTCTGTGCTCTTACCACCCTTGTGCACCATGAGTACCACCCCACCGCAGGGTGATCTCTCAACACTCAGGGCCTTAATTCTCCTACCAAACGTAGGAAGGCGTTTCAAGAAGATCGTTCTTGTAAAGGCCGATATGCTTCTCCTACAAGAAACCCATTTCACTAGGTCTTACCGAACGTACAGCACAGAAAGTACTCAAATGATCAAAAGTTTACATACCCCAGTGATTTTGGCCTGGTAACACGCACCCAAGTTGACACAAAGGGGTTTGAATGGCCATTAAAGGTCACCATCCTCACCTGTGATCTCTTGGCTTCCAATTAGTGTGTGTATAAAAGGTCAATGAGTTTTTGGACTCCTGACAAACCCTTGCATCTTCCATCCAGTGCTGCACTGACGTTTCTGGATTCTGAGTCACGGGAAATGAAAAAAAGAATTGCCAAGGGATCTGCGGGAAAATGTAGCTGAACTGTAATAAAACAGGAAAGGGATATAAAAAGATATCCAAGGAATTGAGAACGTCAATCGGCAGCGTTCAAACTCTAATCAAGAAGTGGAA
>NW_027507791.1:30593332-30645674 GCF_037356315.1 Lithobates pipiens | reverse complement strand
TCACCAGCCAGGAAGCTGCGCATGGGACGGACTTGGACATTCCAACATGACAAGGATCCAAAACGACAAGACCAAGTCCACCCGTCATTGGCTACATCAGAATAAAGTGAAGTTTCTGGAGTGGCCATCTCAGTCTCCTGACCTCGATATCATTGAGCCCCTCTGGGGAGATCTCAAAACCGTGCCGTTCATGGAGGACAGCCCAAGAAGTTCCAGGAACCCGGAGGTGCCGAGAGGAACCATCTGAGAAGATAAAGAGCCTCCTCCACAAATACCCCACAAGACTTCAACGTCATTGATGGTGAAGTGGGGGCAATACACGGTATTAAGAACTGGGGTATGCAAACTTTTGATCAGGGTCATTTGGGTAGTTTCAGTTGCCATTATGATATAAAATCACGAGCGCAGGCTCATGTAGTGACAACAGGTGGAATGTCCCTCCCCCCCCCCACTGGAAACATCACCCACCAATCAGGACTCACGGAGAGCTGGCGATCGCTCTGTACTCCGGTGGTGATGCTGGCGGCGGTGGAGGAGGCGTGGCGGCAGACGGCAGCGCCGCCCCGGATGATCCTGGAGATTCCGTACAGCATGGTGCCTGAGAGAGGAGACAGGAAGGAGATGAGACGGGGACACCGACATTCTATACATTATCAGGGGGGAGGGGCCAGCACACGTCACATGACCATAAAGAGGTGACATGAGATCTTTATACAGAGAGGGGGAGGGGCTACCACACAGCTCGCCGTTGTGGATGAGGGATATGTCACCTGCACACCGGAGCACTACATATCCCAGCATGTCCCCTCCCCCACACCAGAGCACTACATATCCCAGCATGTCCCCTCCCCCCACACCGGAGCGCTACATATCCCAGCATGTCCCCTCCCCCCACACCAGAGCGCTACATATCCCAGCATGTCCCCTCCCCCCACACCGGAGCACTACATATCCCAGCATGTCCCCTCCCCCACACCAGAGCACTACATATCCCAGCATGTCCCCTCCCCCCACACCGGAGCGCTACATATCCCAGCATGTCCCCTCCCCCCACACCAGAGCGCTACATATCCCAGCATGTCCCCTCCCCCCACACCGGAGCGCTACATATCCCAGCATGTCCCCTCCCCCCACACCGGAGCACTACATATCCCAGCATGTCCCCTCCCCCACACCAGAGCACTACATATCCCAGCATGTCCCCTCCCCCCACACCGGAGCGCTACATATCCCAGCATGTCCCCTCCCCCCACACCAGAGCGCTACATATCCCAGCATGTCCCCTCCCCCCACACCGGAGCGCTACATATCCCAGCATGTCCCCTCCCCCCACACCGGAGCACTACATATCCCAGCATGTCCCCTCCCCCCACACCAGAGCGCTACATATCCCAGCATGTCCCCTCCCCCCACACCAGAGCGCTACATATCCCAGCATGTCCCCTCCCCCCACACCAGAGCGCTACATATCCCAGCATGTCCCCTCCCCCCACACCGGAGCGCTACATATCCCAGCATGTCCCCTCCCCCACACCAGAGCACTACATATCCCAGCATGTCCCCCCCCCACACCGGAGCACTACATATCCCAGCATGTTCCCTCCCCCCCCACACCGGAGCACTACATATCCCAGCATGTCCCCTCCCCCACACCGGAGCACTACATATCCCAGCATGTCCCCTCCCCCCACACCGGAGCACTACATATCCCAGCATGTCCCCTCCCCCCCACACCGGAGCACTACATATCCCAGCATGTCCCCTCCCCCCACACCGGAGTACTACATATCCCAGCATGTCCCCTCCCCCACACCGGAGCACTACATATCCCAGCATGTCCCCTCCCCCCACACCGGAGTACTACATATCCCAGCATGTCCCCTCCCCCCCACACCGGAGCACTACATATCCCAGCATGTCCCCTCCCCCACACCGGAGCACTACATATCCCAGCATGTCCCCTCCCCTCCCCCACACCGGAGCACTACATATCCCAGCATGTCCCCTCCCCCACACCGGAGCACTACATATCCCAGCATGTCCCCTCCCCCACACCGGAGCACTACATATCCCCTCCCCCACACCAGAGCACTACATATCCCAGCATATCCCCTCCCCCCACACCGGAGCACTACATATCCCAGCATGTCCCCTCCCCCACACCAGAGCACTACATATCCCAGCATGTCCCCTCCCCCCACACCAGAGCACTACATATCCCAGCATGTCCCCTCCCCCACACCAGAGCACTACATATCCCAGCATGTCCCCTCCCCCACACCAGAGCACTACATATCCCAGCATGTCCCCTCCCCCCCACCGGAGTACTACATATCCCAGCATGTCCCCTCCCCCCCACCGGAGTACTACATATCCCAGCATGTCCCCTCCCCCCCACCGGAGCACTACATATCCCAGCATGTCCCCTCCCCCCCACCGGAGTACTACATATCCCAGCATGTCCCCTCCCCCACACCGGAGCACTACATATCCCAGCATGTCCCCTCCCCCCACACCGGAGCACTACATATCCCAGCATGTCCCCTTCCCCCACACCGGAGCACTACATATCCCAGCATGTCCCCCCCCCCACACCGGAACACTACATATCCCAGCATGTCCCCTCCCCCCCACCGGAGCACTACATATCCCAGCATGTCCCCTCCCCCCCACCGGAGTACTACATATCCCAGCATGTCCCCTCCCCCACACCGGAGCACTACATATCCCAGCATGTCCCCTCCCCCCACACCGGAGCACTACATATCCCAGCATGTCCCCTCCCCCCACACCGGAGCACTACATATCCCAGCATGTCCCCTCCCCCCCACACCGGAGCACTACATATCCCAGCATGTCCCCTCCCCCACACTGGAGCGCTACATATCCCAGCATGTCCCCTCCCCCCACACCGGAGCACTACATATCCCAGCATGTCCCCTCCCCCACACCAGAGCACTACATATCCCAGCATGTCCCCTCCCCCCACACCGGAGCACTACATATCCCAGCATGTCCCCTCCCCCCCCCCCACACCAGAGCACTACATATCCCAGCATGTCCCCTCCCCCCACACCGGAGCACTACATATCCCAGCATGTCCCCCCCCCCCCACACCGGAGCACTACATATCCCAGCATGTCCCCCCCCCCACACCGGAGCACTACATATCCCAGCATGTCCCCTCCCCCCCACACCAGAGCACTACATATCCCAGCATGTCCCCTCCCCCACACCAGAGCACTACATATCCCAGCATGTCCCCTCCCCCACACCGGAGCACTACATATCCCAGCATGTCCCCTCCCCCACACCGGAGCACTACATATCCCAGCATGTCCCCTCCCCCCACACCGGAGCACTACATATCCCAGCATGTCCCCTCCCCCCACACCAGAGCACTACATATCCCAGCATGTCCCCTCCCCCACACCAGAGCACTACATATCCCAGCATGTCCCCTCCCCCACACCGGAGCACTACATATCCCAGCATGTCCCCTCCCCCCACACCGGAGCACTACATATCCCAGCATGTCCCCTCCCCCCACACCGGAGTACTACATATCCCAGCATGTATATCCCAGCATGTCCCCTCCCCCACACCGGAGCACTACATATCCCAGCATGTCCCCTCCCCACACCAGAGCACTACATGTCCCCTCCCCCCACAACCAGAGCACTACATATCCCAGCATGTCCCCTCCCCCCACACCAGAGCACTACATATCCCAGCATGTCCCCTCCCCCACACCAGAGCACTACATATCCCAGCATGTCCACTCCCCCCACACCGGAGCACTACATATCCCAGCATGTCCCCTCCCCCCACACCAGAGCACTACATATCCCAGCATGTCCCCCCCCCACACCAGAGCACTACATATCCCAGCATGTCCTGGTATCGGGGAGAGATGCACTACAAGTCCCAGAACATTCACCTAGAACTGAACTACCCGGCTGAAGGACTAGAAGTCTCAGCATAGCCCGCAGAGCTCTCTATCCAGGGATGATGGGAGTTGTAGTTCTCCCTGTCACTTTCTATGAATGAGGAGCTCCCCCCCCCCCCCCCTCACCTGTCCCGCCAGTCCCTCCAGTCCCTCCAATGTCCTCCTCATCGTCTCCTTCCAGGACTATATCCCGCCCACACCTGTCCCTGTGTCAGGAGACATTTTCCTGAAGCCTACGCCTGGAAAATAGGGAGCCGGGACTACAACAACATGGCCGCCACACTGCGCCTGATACACAGGAGAGGGCGGCCTCTAGCGGGAACACTGATACCCGAGGAGAGTAGACTGGGGAGCAGTGTCACCGCTAGAGGCCCGCCCTCTCCTGTGTGTTAGGCGCAGTGTGGCCGCCATATTGTTGTAGCTCAGCCTCCATATGTGGAGGCTTCAGGAAAATGTCTCCGGACTCAGGGACATGTGAGAATAGAGACCAGTCATGGAAGATGCTGATAAAAGGGACATTGGTGGAATGGAAGGGGTGTGGAGAGGAGGTGGGCAGGGAAGCTGTTTATGTCTAAAGCAGCAAAAGAACCACAACTCCCAGCAGGTAAGGGGGCTGGGTTCTGGAGCTTGTGGGCTTTGCTGGACTTGTAGTTCAGTTATAGGTGGAGGAAGGGTACACAGAGCATGCTGGGATATGTGGTGCTCCGGTGTGGGGGGAGGGGACATGCTGGGATATGTGGTGCTCCGGTGTGGGGGGAGGGGACATGCTGGGATATGTAGTGCTCCGGTGTGGGGGGAGGGGACATGCTGGGATATGTAGTGCTCTGGTGTGGGGGAGGGGACATGCTGGGATTATGTAGTGCTCTGGTGTGGGGGGAGGGGGACATGCTGGGATATGTAGTGCTCTGGTGTGGGGGGGAGGGGACATGTAGTGCTCTGGTGTGGGGGAGGGGACATGCTGGGATATGTAGTGCTCTGGTGCGGGGGAGGGGACATGCTGGGATATGTAGTGCTCTGGTGTGGGGGAGGGGACATGCTGGGATATGTAGTGCTCTGGTGTGGGGAGGGGACATGCTGGGATATGTAGTGCTCTGGTGTGGGGGGGAGGGGACATGTAGTGCTCTGGTGTGGGGGAGGGACATGCTGGGATATGTAGTGCTCTGGTGCGGGGGAGGGGACATGCTGGGATATGTAGTGCTCTGGTGTGGGGGAGGGGACATGCTGGGATATGTAGTGCTCTGGTGTGGGGGAGGGGACATGCTGGGATATGTAGTGCTCTGGTGTGGGGAGGGGACATGCTGGGATATGTAGTGCTCTGGTGTGGGGGAGAGGACATGCTGGGATATGTAGTGCTCCGGTGTGGGGGAGGGGACATGCTGGGATATGTAGTGCTCCGGTGTGGGGGAGGGGACATGCTGGGATATGTAGTGCTCCGGTGTGGGGGAGGGGACATGCTGGGATATGTAGTGCTCCGGTGTGGGGGGAGGGGACATGCTGGGATATGTAGTGCTCCGGTGTGGGGGGAGGGGACATGCTGGGATATGTAGTGCTCCGGTGTGGGGGGAGGGACATGCTGGGATATGTAGTGCTCCGGTGTGTGGGGGGGGAGGGGACGTGCTGGGATATGTAGTGCTCCGGTGTGGGGGAGGGGACATGCTGGGATATGTAGTGCTCCGGTGTGGGGGGGGGGGAGGGGACATGCTGGGATATGTAGTGCTCCGGTGTGGGGGAGGGGACATGCTGGGATATGTAGTGCTCCGGTGTGGGGGGAGGGACATGCTGGGATATGTAGTGCTCCGGTGTGGGGAGAGGGGACATGCTGGGATATGTAGTGCTCCGGTGTGGGGGGAGGGGACATGCTGGGATATGTAGTGCTCCGGTGTGTGGGGGGGGAGGGGACGTGCTGGGATATGTAGTGCTCCGGTGTGGGGGGAGGGGACGTGCTGGGATATGTAGTGCTCCGGTGTGGGGGGGGGAGGGGACGTGCTGGGATATGTAGTGCTCCGGTGTGGGGGGGAGGGGACATGCTGGGATATGTAGTGCTCTGGTGTGGGGGGGAGGGGACATGCTGGGATATGTAGTGCTCCGGTGTGGGGGGAGGGGACATGCTGGGATATGTAGTACTCCGGTGTGGGGGAGGGGGACATGCTGGGATATGTAGTGCTCCGGTGTGGGGGGAGGGGACATGCTGGGATATGTAGTGCTCAGGTGTGGGGGGAGGGGACATGCTGGGATATGTAGTGCTCCGGTGTGGGGGGAGGGGACATGCTGGGATATGTAGTGCTCCGGTGGGGGGGAGGGGACATGCTGGGATATGTAGCGCTCTGGTGTGGGGGGAGGGGACGTGCTGGGATATGTAGTGCTCCGGTGTGGGGGAGGGGACATGCTGGGATATGTAGTGCTCCGGTGGGGGGGAGGGGACATGCTGGGATATGTAGCGCTCCGGGTGTGGGGGGAGGGGACATGCTGGGATATGTAGTGCTCCGGTGGGGGGGAGGGTACATGCTGGGATATGTAGTGCTCCGGTGTGGGGGAGGGGACATGCTGGGATATGTAGCGCTCCGGTGTGGGGGGAGGGGACATGCTGGGATATGTAGCGCTCCGGTGTGGGGGAGGGGACATGCTGGGATATGTGGTGCTCCGGTGTGGGGGGGGGGGGAGGGGACATGCTGGGATATGTAGCGCTCTGGTGTGGGGGGAGGGGACGTGCTGGGATATGTAGTGCTCCGGTGTGGGGGGAGGGGACATGCTGGGATATGTAGTGCTCAGGTGTGGGGGGAGGGGACATGCTGGGATATGTAGTGCTCCGGGGACATGCTGGGATATGTAGTGCTCCGGTGGGGGGGAGGGGACATGCTGGGATATGTAGTGCTCTGGTGTGGGGGGAGGGGACATGCTGGGATATGTAGTGCTCTGGTGTGGGGGGAGGGGACATGCTGGGATATGTAGTGCTTCGGTGTGGGGGGAGGGGACATTCTGGGATATGTAGTGCTCTGGTGTGGGGGAGGGGACATGCTGGGATATGTAGTGCTCTGGTGTGGGGGAGGGGACATGCTGGGATATGTAGTACTCCGGTGCGGGGGAGGGGACATGCTGGGATATGTAGTGCTCCGGTGTGGGGGGAGGGGACATGCTGGGATATGTAGTGCTCCGGTGTGGGGGAGGGGACATGCTGGGATATGTAGTGCTCTGGTGTGGGGGAGGGGACATGCTGGGATATGTAGTACTCCGGTGCGGGGGAGGGGACATGCTGGGATATGTAGTGCTCAGGTGTGGGGGAGGGGACATGCTGGGATATGTAGTGCTCCGGTGTGGGGGGGGGGGGGGAGGGGACATGCTGGGATATGTAGTGCTCCGGTGTGGGGGGGGGGAGGGGGCATGCTGGGATATGTAGTGCTCAGGTGTGGGGGGGGGGGAGGGGACGTGCTGGGATATGTAGTGCTCTGGTGTGGGGGAGGGGACATGCTGGGATATGTAGTGCTCTGGTGTGGGGGGAGGGGACATGCTGGGATATGTAGTGCTCCGGTGTGGGGGGGGGGGAGGGGACGTGCTGGGATATGTAGTGCTCTGGTGTGGGGAGGGGACATGCTGGGATATGTAGTACTCCGGTGCGGGGGAGGGGACATGCTGGGATATGTAGTGCTCCGGTGTGGGGGAGGGGACATGCTGGGATATGTAGTGCTCTGGTGTGGGGGAGGGGACATGCTGGGATATGTAGTGCTCTGGTGTGGGGGAAGGGGGCATGCTGGGATATGTAGCGCTCTGGTGTGGGGGAGGGGACATGGTGGGATATGTAGTGCTCCGGTGTGGGGGAGGGGACATGCTGGGATATGTAGTGCTCCGGTGTGGGGGAGGGGACATGCTGGGACATGCAGTGCTCCGGTGTGGGGGGGGGGAGTGGACATGCTGGGATATGTAGTGCTCTGGTGTGGGGGAGGGGACATGCTGGGATATGTAGTGCTCAGGTGTGGGGGAGGGGACATGCTGGGATATGTAGTGCTCCGGTGTGGGGGAGGGGACATGCAGTGCTCCGGTGTGGGGGGGGGAGGGGACATGCTGGGATATGTAGTACTCCGGTGCGGGGGAGGGGACATGCTGGGATATGTAGTGCTCCGGTGTGGGGGGAGGGGACATGCTGGGATATGTAGTGCTCTGGTGTGGGGGAGGGGACATGCTGGGATATGTAGTGCTCTGGTGTGGGGGAAGGGGGCATGCTGGGATATGTAGCGCTCTGGTGTGGGGGAGGGGACATGGTGGGATATGTAGTGCTCCGGTGTGGGGGAGGGGACATGCTGGGATATGTAGTGCTCCGGTGTGGGGGAGGGGACATGCTGGGACATGCAGTGCTCCGGTGTGGGGGGGGGGAGGGGACATGCTGGGATATGTAGTGCTCTGGTGTGGGGGAGGGGACATGCTGGGATATGTAGTGCTCAGGTGTGGGGGAGGGGACATGCTGGGATATGTAGTGCTCCGGTGTGGGGGAGGGGACATGCAGTGCTCCGGTGTGGGGGGGGGGGAGGGGACATGCTGGGATATGTAGTGCTCAGGTGTGGGGGAGGGGACATGCTGGGATATGTAGTGCTCAGGTGTGGGGGAGGGGACATGCTGGGATATGTAGTGCTCCGGTGTGGGGGAGGGGACATGCAGTGCTCCGGTGTGGGGGGAGGGGACATGCTGGGATATGTAGTGCTCCGGTGTGGGGGGAGGGGACATGCTGGGTTATGTAATGCTCCGGTGTGGGGGGAGGGGAGGCGACATGCTGGGATATGTAGTGCTCCGGTGTGGGGGAGGGGACATGCTGGGTTATGTAGTGCTCCGGTGTGGGGGGAGGGGAGGGGACATGCTGGGATATGTAGTGCTCCGGTGTGGGGGGGGGGGGAGGGGACATGCTGGGATATGTAGTGCTCCGGTGTGGGGGGAGGGGAGGGGACATGCTGGGATATGTAGTGCTCCGGTGTGGGGGGAGGGGACATGCTGGGATATGTAGTGCTCTGGTGTGGGGGGAGGGGACATGCTGGGATATGTAGCGCTCTGGTGTGGGGGGGGGGGACATGCTGGGATATGTAGTGCTCCGGTGTGGGGGGGGGGGGGGGAGGGGACATGCTGGGATATGTAGTGCTCCGGTGTGGGGGGGGAGGGGACATGCTGGGATATGTAGTGCTCCGGTGTGGGGGGAGGGAGGGGACATGCTGGGTTATGTAGTGCTCCGGTGTGGGGGAGGGGACATGCTGGGATATGTAGTGCTCCGGTGTGGGGGAGGGAGGGGACATGCTGGGTTATGTAGTGCTCCGGTGTGGGGGAGGGGACATGCTGGGATATGTAGTGCTCCGGTGTGGGGGGGAGGGGACATGCTGGGATATGTAGTGCTCCGGTGTGGGGGGGAGGGGACATGCTGGGATATGTAGTGCTCCGGTGTGGGGGGAGGGGACATGCTGGGATATGTAGTGCTCAGGTGTGGGGGGAGGGGGACATGCTGGGATATGTAGTGCTCCGGTGTGGGGGGAGGGGACATGCTGGGATATGTAGCGCTCTGGTGTGGGGGAGGGGACATGCTGGGATATGTAGTGCTCCGGTGTGGGAGGGGGGGAGGGGACATGCTGGGATATGTAGTGCTCCGGTGTGGGGGGAGGGGACATGCTGGGATATGTAGTGCTCCGGTGTGGGGGGAGGGGACATGCTGGGATATGTAGTGCTCCGGTGTGGGGGGAGGGGACATGCTGGGATATGTAGTGCTCTGGTGTGGGGGGAGGGGACATGCTGGGATATGTAGCGCTCTGGTGTGGGGGGGGGGACATGCTGGGATATGTAGTGCTCCGGTGTGGGAGGGAGGGAGGGGACATGCTGGGTTATGTAGTGCTCCGGTGTGGGGGGAAGGGAGGGGACATGCTGGGATATGTGGTGCTCCGGTGTGGGGGGAGGGGACATGCTGGGATATGTAGTGCTCTGGTGTGGGGGGAGGGGACATGCTGGGATATGTAGTGCTCCGGTGTGGGGGGAGGGGACATGCTGGGATATGTAGTGCTCTGGTGTGGGGGGAGGGGACATGCTGGGATATGTAGTGCTCTGGTGTGGGGGAGGGGACATGCTGGGATATGTAGTGCTCCGGTGTGGGGGGGGGGGGGGGAGGGGACATGCTGGGATATGTAGTGCTCCGGTGTGGGGGGAGGGGACATGCTGGGATATGTAGTGCTCAGGTGTGGGGGGAGGGGGACATGCTGGGATATGTAGTGCTCCGGTGTGGGGGGAGGGGACATGCTGGGATATGTAGCGCTCTGGTGTGGGGGAGGGGACATGCTGGGATATGTAGTGCTCCGGTGTGGGAGGGGGGGAGGGGACATGCTGGGATATGTAGTGCTCCGGTGTGGGGGGAGGGGACATGCTGGGATATGTAGTGCTCTGGTGTGGGGGGAGGGGACATGCTGGGATATGTAGCGCTCTGGTGTGGGGGAGGGGACATGCTGGGATATGTAGTGCTCCGGTGTGGGAGGGAGGGGACATGCTGGGTTATGTAGTGCTCCGGTGTGGGGGGGAAGGGAGGGGACATGCTGGGATATGTGGTGCTCTGGTGTGGGGGAGGGGACATGCTGGGATATGTAGTGCTCCGGTGTGGGGGGAGGGGACATGCTGGGATATGTAGTGCTCTGGTGTGGGGGGAGGGGACATGCTGGGATATGTAGTGCTCTGGTGTGGGGGAGGGGACATGCTGGGATATGTAGTGCTCCGGTGTGGGGGGGGGGGGGGAGGGGACATGCTGGGATATGTAGTGCTCCGGTGTGGGGGGGGGAGGGGACATGCTGGGATATGTAGTGCTCCGGTGTGGGGGGAGGGAGGGGACATGCTGGGATATGTAGTGCTCCGGTGTGGGGGAGGGGACATGCTGGGATATGTAGTACTCCGGTGTGGGGGGAGGGGACATGCTGGGATATGTAGTGCTCCGGTGTGGGGGGAGGGGACATGCTGGGATATGTAGTGCTCCGGTGTGGGGGGAGGGGACATGCTGGGATATGTAGTGCTCCGGTGTTGGGGGAGGGGACATGCTGGGATATGTAGTGCTCAGGTGTGGGGGGAGGGGGACATGCTGGGATATGTAGTGCTCCGGTGTGGGGGGAGGGGACATGCTGGGATATGTAGTGCTCCGGTGTGGGGGGAGGGGACATGCTGGGATATGTAGCGCTCTGGTGTGGGGGGAGGGGACATGCTGGGATATGTAGCGCTCTGGTGTGGGGGGAGGGGACATGCTGGGATATGTAGCGCTCTGGTGTGGGGGAGGGGACATGCTGGGATATGTAGTGCTCCGGTGTGGGAGGGGGGGAGGGGACATGCTGGGATATGTAGTGCTCTGGTGTGGGGGGAGGGGACATGCTGGGATATGTAGTGCTCTGGTGTGGGGGGGGGGGGGGGGGAGGGGACATGCTGGGATATGTGGTGCTCCGGTGTGTGGGGGAGGGGACATGCTGGGATATGTGGTGCTCCGGTGTGTGGGGGAGGGGACATGCTGGGATATGTAGTGCTCCGGTGTGGGGGGGAGGGGACATGCTGGGATATGTAGTGCTCTGGTGTGGGGGAGGGGACATGCTGGGATATGTAGTGCTCCGGTGTGGGGGGAGGGGACATGCTGGGATATGTAGTGCTCCGGTGTGGGGGGAGGGGACATGCTGGGATATGTAGTGCTCCGGTGTGGGGGGGGGGGAGGGGACATGCTGGGATATGTAGTGCTCCGGTGTGGGGGAGGGGACATGCTGGGATATGTAGTGCTCCGGTGTGGGGGAGGGGACATGCTGGGATATGTAGTGCTCTGGTGTGGGGGGAGGGGACATGCTGGGATATGTAGTGCTCTGGTGTGGGGGGAGGGGACATGCTGGGATATGTAGTGCTCCGGTGTGGGGGGAGGGGACATGCTGGGATATGTAGTGCTCCGGTGTGGGGGGAGGGGACATGCTGGGATATGTAGTGCTCCGGTGTGGGGGAGGGGACATGCTGGGATATGTGGTGCTCTGGTGTGGGGGGGGGAGGGGACATGCTGGGATATGTAGTGCTCTGGTGTGGGGGGAGGGGACATGCTGGGATATGTAGTGCTCTGGTGTGGGGGGAGGGGACATGCTGGGATATGTAGTGCTCTGGTGTGGGGGAGGGGACATGCTGGGATATGTAGTGCTCCGGTGTGGGGGAGGGGACATGCTGGGATATGTAGCGCTCCGGTGTGGGGGGAGGGGACATGCTGGGATATGTAGCGCTCCGGTGTGGGGGAGGGGACATGCTGGGATATGTAGCGCTCCGGTGTGGGGGGAGGGGACATGCTGGGATATGTAGCGCTCCGGTGTGGGGGAGGGGACATGCTGGGATATGTAGTGCTCCGGTGTGGGGGGGGGAGGGGACATGCTGGGATATGTAGTGCTCCGGTGTGGGGGGGGGAGGGGACATGCTGGGATATGTAGTGCTCCGGTGTGGGGGGGGGAGGGGACATGCTGGGATATGTAGTGCTCCGGTGTGGGGGGGGGGAGGGGACATGCTGGGATATGTAGTGCTCCGGTGTGGGGGGGGGAGGGGACATGCTGGGATATGTAGCGCTCTGGTGTGGGGGGAGGGGACATGCTGGGATATGTAGTGCTCCGGTGGGGAGGGGATATGCTGGGATATGTAGTACTCTGGTGTGGTGGGAGGGGACATGCTGTGCTCTGGTGTGGGGGGAGGGGAGGGGAGGGGATATGCTGGCATGTCCAGCTCCATGATGTCATCATGGGGGAGGGGAAGAGGACTCCAGTGACAACCTGGACATGGAGGTCACCAGAGCTTCAAAAAAGGGTGAAGGCAGTGCTGGGAAATGGCGGCCACACAAAATATTGACACTTTGGGCCCAATTCGGACATTTTCACTTAGGGGTGTACTGACTTTTGTGGCCAGCGGTTTAGACATTAATGGCTGTGTGTTGAGTTATTTTGAGGGGACGGGAAATTTACACTGTTATACAAGCTGTAACACTCACTACTTTACATTGTAGACAAGTGTCATTTCTCCAGTGTTGTCACATGAAAAGAGAGAAGAAATGTCACTGAGGGGTGTACTTACTTGTATATGTATGTGTGTGTGTATATATATATACTCTATCTGGGAATGTATGAGGATCACAGGGAGCCAGTAAAGAGAACCTGTCAGTCACTTTCCCCCCTCGGTGGCACCACCAGGAAAGCCAAATCCAGTATAAAAAAAAAAAAAAAACTCCCAGAGCCACAACCTTCAAAAGAATGAAAACTTTATTAACATTTCTATTGTGAGTTTTGTTCGGAAAGGCCCTAATGCTTCTTCGGAAGTATTTGGAAACAACATATGAAATAGAAATCCTTCAATATCCTACGAATCCAGTCAATGGGAAAAGTAATAAATAACAAGACACACAATATTACAATGAATGCAGATATAGAATGTCAAGTTTCCTGACTAAGTCCCTGTTCAGCAGCGCTGTCTTCAGGGGGCACCCATAGTGAGGTAGAGTGCCAACAGACTGAGGCATATTGGGGGGGGGGGGGGGGGGGGTTGTTGTTGGACCCAGAGGGGGCCCCCGTTTCGAGATCCGGTCTACAGTACAGAGGAGGGCGTGTGAGAACATTACTTGGAGTTGGCCTCTAGAAAACGCCTCCCAGGTGCTACAGTACAGGATCTGCCGCCCACTAGTGGCAGACAGGATACACTACAGTACAGGATCTGCCGCCCACTAGTGGCAGACAGGATACACTACAGTACAGGATCTGCCGCACACTAGTGGCAGACGGGATACACTACAGTACAGGATCTGCCGCCCACTAGTGGCAGACGGGATACACTACAGTACAGGATCTGCCGCCCACTAGTGGCAGACAGGATACACTACAGTACAGGATCTGCCGCACACTAGTGGCAGACGGGATACACTACAGTACAGGATCTGCCGCCCACTAGTGGCAGACGGGATACACTACAGTACAAAGTGGTGCTGCCAACCGATAGAAGAGGATCTGCCATACCGGCGACAGGCTTGCGGTGGAAGATGAGAAAAAAAATTAATAAAAAAAAAAAGTGAATACTTCCGGGTGTCAGAAATGTACAAATATTTATAGTTTGGCTTCAGCTTCTCTCGGGGTCACCGTAATGAACAAACCTGGAAGGGGAAACAAGAGGAGAATTATCAGTGATAGCGCAGGAGGAATAAGAGAAGTGAAAGAGGGAGCAAGAGGGGCGGGGCATGACTGAACAGGCGGGGGGGGGGGGGGTGGGACTGAACAGGGAGGGGGAGGGAGGCGACTGAATAGGCAGGGGAGGGAGGGACTGAACAGGGAGGGAGGGAGGCGACTGAACAGGCAGGGAAGGGGAGCAACGGGAGAGGCAGGGGATGGAGGGGGGGGGGGGGAGGCGACTGAACAGGGAGGGGAGGAGGGAGGGACTGAACAGGGAGGGGGAGGGAGGCGACTGAATAGGCAGGGGAGGGAGGGACTGAACAGGGAGGGAGGGAGGCGACTGAACAGGCAGGGAAGGGGAGCAACGGAGAGGCAGGGGATGGAGGGGGGGGGGGAGGCGACTGAACAGGGAGGGGGGAGGGAGGCGACTGAATAGGCAGGGGAGGGAGGGACTGAACAGGGAGGGAGGGAGGCGACTGAACAGGCAGGGAAGGGGAGCAACGGGAGAGGCAGGGGATGGAGGGGGGGGGGGGGGAGGCGACTGAACAGGGGAGGGGGGGAGGGAGGGACTGAACAGGCAGGGGAGGGGGGGGAGGGAAGGACTGAACAGGCAGGGGAGGCGACTGAACAGGCAGGGGAGGGGATGGGGGGAGGCGACTGAACAGGCAGGGAAGGGGAGCAACGGGAGAGGCAGGGGATGGAGGAGTGGGAGGGGCAATAGGATAAGCAGGGGAGGGGCGATGGAAAAAGCAGGAAAGAAGCAAAGAGAGAAGCAGGGAGTGACGGGAGTTGGAGTGGAGGAAAGAAAGGGTGAGGGGTGGGGCTTAGAGGGGAGAAGAGGTAGGATAGGCAAGGGAGGAGCAAAGGAAGAGACAGGGGAGGGCAATGAGAAAGTCGGGGGAGGGGCGATGGCAGGGACAGAAGAGGAAGGAATAGAGTTAGAATAAAGATTTCCCAGCAGTAGTCCTCACCGGTGGCCTCGTTGTGCAGCACAGCCTCATCATGACTGCGGACCCGGCAGCTGCTGTAGACTTTGCGGCCTTCTACCTTCTCCACTCGGCTGTCTACGAGGACTGTGGATCCCAGAGGAATCGGACTACAGACACAAAGAGAACCTCATTACACCTCTCCGCTACCACAGCTTCAGAACATCAATAAATTGTTTTAACTCCCCCCCCCCCCCCTCCCCCCGGGTCTCCCCATTATCATCATTCTTTCCCGAGCCAACTGGAATCACATCTCCTATGGAAGGAACCTTCTATAACCTTCTGGATTTCTCTGAAAATCTATGTAGTGTGGAAGTCTTCCTCCATTCAATGTACATTAGTCAGGTAGGTCCTCCCACCCTGGGCACTTACTTCCGATAGTTGATGTTCAGGTTGGCCGTCATAGCCGGTCCGCAGGTGTACACGGTTCCAGTCCCCACGGTGGCGTCTATGATGGTGGCGATGCAACCTCCGTGTGTGTACCTAGAAGAAGGCAAAGGGGACATGAGAGGTGCAAGCAGAACAGGATGGCCAAGAAAAAAAAGAATATGATTCTGAGTAAGACGAGCTGGACAAAAGAAAAGAACGCTCACCCTCGGGGGCCCTCCAGATAGGGCCCGGGCTGGAATATGCAGACCGTCCTCTTCTCCGTCTGGTTATAGAACATACAATACTCAAAGCCGACTCCATCTTGGTCAAGGTTCCTGGTGAAGAGGCGAGTTTTCCTGTCTCCCTCTGGAATCAAACCTGTGCAGAGGTCACCAGAGGAGCTTACGCTCTAATGTCCCCCTCCCCCACAGTCACACACTATTATACATTTATATAGCTGATATATACCGCAGTGCTGTACAGAGATCACAGGAGGAGCTTTTCCACCAGGTGATGCTGTTTTGCAAGGTTCTGTTGGCTCACTCTGCTTTGCTCTCCGTTGGAGGAAACATCAAGCCTGGGCCTGTCCTGCAGGCTTCTCCCCCAACCACCATACAGTGGGTGGGGGGAGATGAAGGTGGAGGCTCTCCAGAGGCACTGAGGCCTACTCCAAGCTGCAATGGATCCTGGGCCTGTCCCTATGCAAGAGGAGTCCTTACCAGTCTTCCAGGATAAAGTGGTGAACAGTCTTTGCCACCTTGCCAGGAAGGAGGAACAGAAACTTGCTGTCACGAAAGGAGAGCTCAGGAAAAAGAAATCCCTGCATAGTAAGTCTGGAAACAGTAAGAGGGAAGTCTCCAAGCTGAAGTCTCTGGAAGAGGCATTAAAAAAAGCAAGAGAAGTCGGTTTGCCTCTCTGAAGGAGATCAGGGGGTGTGTTGAGAGAAAAGTGTGTGAATGAGAGAGTTTCCAAAAGATGAAGGAAAGTGTCTGTGTCCAGTACCAGCCAGAGGGACAGTATGGATGGAGGCGTGGGGGTGTAAAGAAGTGGCTTCACGTGGTGCTACCAGTACTACTATCTCAGGATCTGTCATGTCTGAGTCAGTATCTGCCCCCCTCCCCTCCCCAGCAGCCTTGGGTCATCTCAGGAGGAGGTTGAGGAAAAATGGCGGCTTGCTGCAGGCCATTACAGAAATGGAATCTCCCTTGAGCAGCACCGACTCCTCAGAAGATCCTGGTAAAGGAGTGCTTGCTGAAAATCTCTGTGTGGAGGACTTTTCTGAGATGGCACCTGCCAACAGATCCTTGCAATCAGCAGGGAATGCAGGATTAGCTGGTTGCGAGGGGTCCAAACGGTGCAGAGCAGGAATGTCGCATGAACATTGACACTGCAGAGCAGGAGAGTCGTATGAACACTAAAACGGCTGGTGATCTTTCTAAGCAGAAGACTTGACTTGTTGATGGGACTGCTGGTATCTGCGGTGCTTCTGGGACTAGGGTGAGCGGGACTGTTGTCCTGGGAGGGAGGATCAAGTGGTGGGTAATTTACCAAACCAGACTTCAGAGGTTCCTATGCAGCCAGTTAATGCTTCATCTGTCCCAGCTAGGAATTAAGCTAAGGCCGTGTCGGGACAAGGTCATGCTGCTGGTGGTAGAAGGGAGCCAGTTGTGCGACTTTCGCCAAAGCGCCTTCCTCCATTTAAAACATGGGAATGTGGTACAGCTCAGGTGGGAAGGAGGAGGTACTCCACCTATCAGGAGGGTGGTTGTGGATAAGATCCTAACCATGGGATTTAAGGCGGATGATAATTATGCTCTGATCAGTCCAGCCAGTTCCTTTGAATATGATTTGTCATTTGTGTGCGTCCAGAACCTCTAGATCTGTTTTAGGAGCGGTTTGAGAGTGTATATGGGGACCAGCCGGACTGGAAGGGGCTTGTCCCTAAAGTTGTCTCACGACAGCCCTTAATAAAAAAAAAAAAAAGCGACTATCCTCACAAGGAATAAGTCTATACCCCCCCCCCCCCCCCCCCGAGGATTTATGGGTTTGGTTGAGGTTTGGTGAAAATGTTGTGTCCCCTAAAAAAAAGATTGTGGATGATAGAGGAATCTGGACGGGTGGGCGGGTCGGTGTTGAGTGTGTGGAAATGTGGTCCAGCATTTGCCCTCCTCTGCCTATATTGGTAGAGATGGAATTACCCTCTGTCCCATCAGTGTCTGTGAGGCCAGCTATATTGTCGGTGTCCCCCCCCCCCCCCCCAGTCTGTGGTCTCCCAGTCAGTGTCAGAAAGTGTGGTTGTCAAATCTGTGTCCGCACCCATTGTTTTTATCCTAGTCTAGTGGAGGGTGCTGGACCAGCGTGTATGGTGGTGCCAACCCCTCCTCCTCCGGTGTGGCTGGAGGTCGGCAGGCACCGAGGGGTGGAGTGAGGGGTGGATTGGATGATGGTGAGAGGTAGAAAGGGGAAAGGAATGAGGGTGGCTGGTGCAAGGTGAAAGATGTGGAGGTTGGGATGATATGGGGGGGGGGGGGGGGGGTTGGAATTACATCCTGATGGCGATTAAATCTCGATGTTTTAGCCTGGATTGTGTTAAGTTGAGGTTTGGGGTTTGTAGTAGTTTTTTTTTTTTTTTTTTTTTTTTATTGTTTTTCTATCATCTTGTCAGGAAACTGTTTTCTTTACTTGCTGATGTAGGCACGCTTGTTTTTGTTTAGTTGTTTGTGCAATTTTTATGTTTTTATTAATGAGCTGTTTGTATATTTTATTTTTTATAACTTCTACACTCTGATGCCCCCCCCCCCACAGTCACACACTGTTATCTCTCACCGTCTCGGTGATGGACGGAGGTGTTGTAGGAGGGAAGTCTCCTCCAGCTCTGGTCTCGGCTCAGCTCCTCGTACAGTCTCTTGGTGTCGGGGCTCCAGGTGGCGTTGGGTAGAGAGTAGTCTCGTGGTTGGTGGGCGACCTGCAAATATCAGATGTCAGGTAGGCGTTTTTAGAGTCCATTCACACTTGTTGCAATTTATAAATTGCGCGATTTGCATTGCGACTTTACGTGACCTCGTCACGACTTTGGCCAATGTCTTCGGTTTTTGTTTGTGCTCTACAAAGTCGATAGACATGTGCAGAAAGGGAAAAAATTTAGTTTCTTTATTTTCTAACATTCCCAGAAAGATTTGGATGCGAATTGGTCGTAAATTGATCAACCGAGTCGAATTGTGTGTGTGAAGAATATCTGGTTGTTAAGAAGGGGGCCAGAAAGCCGGATGCCGCTTCCTTAACAACCAATTACCCATCAGCGGGTTTCTCTACTGACAACTGAATGAAACAAAAGAGAAGCAGCAATTAAAAATAGCAGGCGTGCGGGATCCAAGATGGCCACTTATCCCTGGAGCCGCGGGCCGCCTACAGCTCTGCACTGGGCCCCTGGAGCTTCCTATCCCCGCTGCCTCTGTCTGCCACACTTCTTAAGGGGCCGCTGCACCCACGTATGGCCAGGTGAGGCGTCTATGGAAATTCTTGCTCAGCTTGGCATGGCACGGCTCCCGTAACATTCATCATTGGCGTCTATGGAAATTCTTGGTCAGCTTGGCATGGCACGGCTCCCGTAACCTTCATCATTGGCGTCTATGGAAATTCTTGGTCAGCTTGGCATGGCACGGCTCCCGTAACCTTCATCATTGGCGTCTATGGAAATTCTTGGTCAGCTTGGCATGGCACGGCTCCCGTAACCTTCATCATTGGCGTCTATGGAAATTCTTGGTCAGCTTGGCATGGCACGGCTCCCGTAACCTTCATCATTGGCGTCTATGGAAATTCTTGGTCAGCTTGGCATGGCACGGCTCCCGTAACATTCATCATTGGCGTCTATGGAAAAATCTTGCTCAGCTTGGCATGTCAAGCTGACCAAAAATCTCACTGCACATGCGTGAGATCGGCAGGTGCATGCTGGGTAGCCAGCCATCTTAAAAAGTCATATTTCGACCGGAACTCCGCTTTAAGAAGTCGCTCACGGACTAGGTTATAGACTCCATCACAATATAAACCTGTTTTTCAGGTTTTATTGTTCCACGTTTCCTATGCTTATTATGCTAAGGCCTGGCCGGATAGATGTGTGCACTCACTCGAGTCAATTCTTAGACGTTTCAGGCTTTTGGCCAAAATTTTTGCGCCACGCCGGTTCGGGGTGCAAACATCCCGCCCCCCACCCCAGGGACCTCCTTTTCTCCCCTGGCTGTAGTATTTGCATGCTTGTCCTTATGTCTTCTCTTCTCTATTTTTTGTTCTTCTTTCCCCCCCTGGAGAACTAGGTTTCATCCCAGAACGCTTCGTGTTGGGGAAAGGACACTGAGGCTCCTCAACACAAAGTGCTCCAGGATGAAACCTAGTTTTCCAAAAGGGGGAAAGGACGCTTAGGCTCCTCCTTTTGGAGAACTAGGTTTCATCCCGGAATGCTTCGTGTTGAGGAGCCTCGGCGTCCTTTCCCCCTTTTGGAGAACTAGGCTTCATCTCGGAAACAGTTCCTGTTGAGGAGCTTCGTGTCTGTTCCAAGCAGGAATCCATGCTCTGGGTTGGGGTGAGGTGGCCATTCGGGATCTCGGTGCTCTTACCACCCTTGTGCACCATGAGTACTCTTGGGCATATGAACCCCCCACACCCCACCGCAGGGTGATCTCTCAACACTCAGGGCCTTAATTCTCCTACCAAACGTAGGAAGGCGTTTCAAGAAGATCGTTCTTGTAAAGGCCGATATGCTTCTCCTACAAGAAACCCATTTCACTAGGTCTTACCGAACGTCCTTCTCTCCATAAACAATATCCAGTGTTCTTCCTGGCCAATGCCACCGATAAAACTAAAAGGAGTGGCTATATGCCTCACGAATCGCGTCTTTTACCCTTCGGCCAGGAAATCAGGGATCCAACGAGTGGTTCCTATTGGTTAAGGGTATGGTGGGGGGGGGGGGGGCCCTTAAGTTGATGCCTGCCTTAAAGAGGAAGTAAACCCTGATGGGTTTACTTCCTCTTTCATTCCCTGCAAAGGCAAAGCATAATGGACTACTATGCATCGCATTGCATCGCATCGCATCGTAGTCCATTATGTGTCACTTACCTGACACAGGAGCCAGCGAAGTCACCGCTGTCCCCTGTAGTCCGGAGCGTCCATCTTCTCGGTGGGTCTCGCTGCTCTGCCGCTGTCATTCGTCGAAGCCGCGATGATGTCACGCATGCGCCGTAGACAGCGGTGCCTGTCTTCGGGCAAATATCTCCTAAACCGTATAGTTTTGGGAGATATTTCTTGGACCTACAGGTAAGCCTTAATCTAGGCTTACCTGTAGGTCAAAGGGGTTTTGTAAGGGTTTACAACCACTTTAACTCCATAGTTGGAGGGTCAAGTTATTTGTGGGGGAGGGGACTAACCTTGCTTTAGACCTGTCTTTAGATACATCTGTGCTCCATAAGTTTACATACCCTGGCAGAATTTATGATTTCTTGGCCGTTTTTCAGAGAATATGAAGGATAACCAAAACTTTTCTTTTACCCGTGGTTGGCTGAAGCCATTTATTATCAATCAACCGTGTTTTACTCTTTTTAAATCGTAACGGCAACAGAAACTACTCAAATGATCAAAAGTTTACATACCCCAGTGATTTTTGGCCTGATAACACGCACCCAAGTTGACACAAAGGGGTTTGAACGGCCATTAAATTAAAGGTCACCATCCTCACCTGTGATCTCTTGGCTTCAAAAACTCATTTACCTTTTATACACACACTAATTGGGACTCCTGACAAACCCTTGCATCTTCCATCCACTGCTGCACTGACGTTTCTGGATTCCCAGTCACGGGAAACGAAAAAAAGAATTGCCAAGGGATCTGTGGGGAAAAGGTAGCTGAACTGTAATAAAACAGGAAAGGGATATAAAAAGATATCCAAGGAATTGAGAACGCCAATCGGCAGTGTTCAAACTCTAATCAAGAAGTGGAAAATGAGGGGGTTCTGTTGAAAACCAAACCACGGTCAGGTAGACCAACTAAAATTTCAGCCACAACTGCCAGGAAAAAATTGTTTCGGGATACAAAGGAAAAAAAAAAAAAGAAAAACCCATAAATAACTTCAGGGGAAACACAGGACTCTCTGAAAACATGTGGTGTGGCCGTTTCAAGATGCCCAATAAGGAGGCACTTGAAGAAAGATGGGCTGCATGGTCGAGTCTCCAGAAGAAAAGTCATTACGACGCAAATACCACAAAGTAACAAAGTATCCGGCTTACAATACACCAAACAGCACAGAGACAAGACTCAAACCTTCCGGCACAAAGTCATTTGCAGCAACGAGACCAAAATTTAAGCTTTTTTTAACCCTACATTTGGAGAGGAGTCAACGAGGCCTATGATGAAAGGTCCACCATCCCTACTGTGAAACACGGAGGTGGGTCGCTGATGTTTTGGGGGATGTGGGAGCTACAAAAGGCCACAATAAATTTGGTCAAAAATTGACGGCAAGACGAATGTAGTATGTTATCAAAAAATACTGAAGGAACATTTCCATTCACCAGCCAGGAAGCTGCGCATGGGACGGACTTGGACATTCCAACATGACAATGATCCAAAACACGAGGCCAAGTCCACCCGTCATTGGCTACAGCAGAATAAAGTGAAGGTTCTGGGAGTGGCCATCTCAGTCTCCTGACCTCAATATCATTGAGCCCCTCCGGTGGAGATCTCAAAACCGCGCCGTTCATGGAGGACGGCCCAAGAATTTCCAGGAACCGGAGAGCTTTGTGCCGAGAGGAACCATCTGAGAAGATAAAGAGCCTCCTCCACAAATACCCCACAAGACTTCAAGCCGTCATTGATGGTGAAGGGGGTGGCAATACACGGTATTAAGAACTGGGGTGTGCAAACTTTTTTGATCAGGGTCATTTGGGTCGTTTCTGTTGCTATTATGATATAAAAATCACGAGCGCAGGCTCATGTAGTGACAACAGGTGGAATGTTGGAATGTACCCCCCCCCCCACACTGGAAACATCACCCACCAATCAGTACTCACGGAGAACTGGCGATCGCTCTGTACTCCGGTGGCGATGTTGGCGGCGGTGGAGGAGGCGTGGCGGCAGACGGCAGCGCCGCCCCGGATGATCCTGGAGATTCCGTACAGCATGGTGCCTGAGAGAGGAGACAGGAAGGAGATGAGATGGGGACACCGACATTCCGGGGGAGGAGGGGCCAGCACACGTCACATGACCATACACAGGCGACATGCGACCTTTATACAGAGAGGGGGAGGGGCTAGCACACAGCTCGCCGTCGTGGATGAGGGATATGTCACCTGCACGGTCTGTGGAGCTGTACAAAGTTCATGGGAAGGATACAAATACAGGAAGGTTCATCAGGGAGCTCCGCCCCCCCCCAGGTGACGGAACGCGCTGCAATGTGCGGTGATGGGCTGCAGCGTAACAACCGGCCAATGAGATGACGGGTCTGATAATGATCCGAGGGCCAATCAGGTGACCCTTCATTTATATAAATATCCTGCTACCCCCACACCAGAGCACTACATATCCCAGCATGTCCTGGTATCGGGGGATGGGGGGGGGGACACCCTGGGGCGTGCTGCCATTGCCCACTATTGGGGGGGGCTGCTCTGCTGAGAGGTGAACTACAAGTCCCAGAACATTCACCTAGAACTGAACTACCCGGCTGAAGGACTACAAGTCTCAGCATAGCCCGCAGAGCTCTCTATCCAGGGATGATAGGAGTTGCAGTTCTCCTGTCACTTTCTATGAATGAGGAGCTCCCCCCCTGACCCCCCCTCCTCACCTGTCCCGCCAGTCCCTCCAATGTCCTCCTGATCAGCTCCTTCCAGGACTATATCCCGCCCACACCTGTCCCTGTGTCAGGAGACCTTTTCCTGAAGCCTGCGCCTGGAGAAGAGGGACCTGGGACTACAACAACATGGCCGCCATACTGCGCCTAACACAGAGGAGAGGGCGGCCTCTAGCGGTGACACTGCGCCCCACTCTACTCGGGTATCGGTGTCCCCGCTAGAGGCCGCCCTCTCCTGTGTATTAGGCGCAGTGTGGCGGCCATGTTGTTGTAGTCCCGGCTCCCTATTCTCCAGGCAAAGGCTTCAGGAAAATGTCTCCGGACTCGGGGACATGTGAGAATAGAGACCAGTCCTGCAAGATGCTGATAAAAGGGACATTGGTGGAATGGAAGGGGTCTGGAGAGGAGGTGGGCAGGGAAGCTGTTTAAGTCTAAAGCAGCAAAAGAACCACAACTCCCAGCAGGTAAGGGGGCTGGGTTCTGGAGCTTGTGGGCTTTGCTGGGACTTGTAGTTCAGTTCTAGGTGGAGGAAGGGTACACAGAGCATGCTGGGATATGTGGTGCTCCGGTGTGGGGGGAGGGGACATGCTGGGATATGTGGTGCTCCGGTGTGGGGGGAGGGGACATGCTGGGATATGTGGTGCTCTGGTGTGGGGGGAGGGGACATGCTGGGATATGTAGTGCTCTGGTGTGGGGGGGGGGGGAGGGGACATGCTGGGATATGTAGTGCTCTGGTGTGGGGGGGGGGGGGGGGAGGGGACATGCTGGGATATGTAGTGCTCTGGTGTGGGGGGGGGAGGGGACATGCTGGGATATGTAGTGCTCCGGTGTGGGGGGGAGGGGACATGCTGGGATATGTAGTGCTCTGGTGTGGGGGGGGGGGGAGGGGACATGCTGGGATATGTAGTGCTCTGGTGTGGGGGAGGGGACATGCTGGGATATGTAGTGCTCTGGTGTGGGGGGAGGGGACATGCTGGGATATGTAGTGCTCTGGTGTGGGGGGGGGGGGGGAGGGGACATGCTGGGATATGTAGTGCTCTGGTGTGGGGGAGGGGACATGCTGGGATATGTAGTGCTCCGGTGTGGGGGGGGGGGGGAGGGGACATGCTGGGATATGTAGTGCTCCGGTGTGGGGGGGAGGGGACATGCTGGGATATGTAGTGCTCTGGTGTGGGGGGGAGGGGACATGCTGGGATATGTAGTGCTCCGGTGTGGGGGAGGGGACATGCTGGGATATGTAGTGCTCCGGTGTGGGGGAGGGGACATGCTGGGATATGTAGTGCTCCGGTGTGGGGGAGGGGACATGCTGCGATATGTAGTGCTCCGGTGTGGGGGAGGGGACATGCTGGGATATGTAGTGCTCCGGTGTGGGGGAGGGGACATGCTGGGATATGTAGTGCTCCGGTGTGGGGGAGGGGACATGCTGGGATATGTAGTACTCCGGTGTGGGGGAGGGGACATGCTGGGATATGTAGTACTCCGGTGTGGGGGAGGGGACATGCTGGGATATGTAGTACTCCGGTGTGGGGGAGGGGACATGCTGGGATATGTAGTACTCCGGTGTGGGGGATAATGTATAGAGTGTCGGTGTCCCCGTCTCATCTCCTTCCTGTCTCCTCTCTCAGGCACCATGCTGTACGAAATCTCCAGGATCATCCAGGGCGGCGCTGCCGTCTGCCGCCACGCCTCCTCCACCGCCGCCGCCAGGGTACAGCATGAACACCTATTCCCTGTGAGTACTGATTGGTTGGGGGAGGGGTTAACCGCCTGGAGTGTCCCCAGTGGGGGAGGGGCATGCCATCTAATGCGCGCTCTCTGCTGCCGGACGGAGCCCCATAGGCACAATGCCTCTCCGGATATAAATTTGGATACATTTGTAGCCATTCGGATGTATCTGAATCTCAGACGACATGGTAACACGTTTTTTGTTGAAATTTAATTTACGTTCGTTTATCGTTTTCTCACCCATTCCAAATTATTTATATGCGACTTGGATTCGGATCGTTGGGGGGGGGGGGGACAAAAAACGGTCAACCGATTCCAATTCTGTGTCAAGAAATACCTGGTTGCTAAGGGGAGGGGGGGTGGTGGCTGCCGCCCCCGCCTCCTCCTTAACAACCAATGAGTCATCAGCTGTCAGCGGGCTTCCCTACTGACGGCTGAAATGTAAACAAAACACCCCACCCCCTTTGTGACATCAACAACCCAGCTTTGCCTGGTTGGTGATGTCACAGGGGCGGGGCCACCTGATGGCTCCACCCCTTAGCCATGTTAGAGCCGTCGGACATTCAACAGCATAGAGCGTCCGAAAGGTTTTTTTTTTTCATATTTTATTTTTTTGGGGGGTGGAAAGGGTAGGGGTACTATGTACCTCATACTCATTCACATAGTTGGGGGGCAGGGCGGGATCTGGGGGGGCCTCCTTGTTAAAGCCCCCACAACCACCGGCCAGGGTTGTCGGGAAGAGGCACTTGTCCCAATCAACATGGGGACAAGGTGGGTTTTTTTTATTTTATTTTTTTTTCCTCCATTTTGCTAATACCCCCCCCCCCCCCCCCCTTTCCTTGCTTGCCCTGGTCTGCACCGGATAAGGGCCTGGGGGGAATTTTTATTTACTATTTTTGATCTATATACCCCATACTCATTCAGATAGGTGGGTAGGGCGGGATCTGGGGTCCCCCTTGGTAAAGGTGGCTTCCAGATTCTGGTAATCCCACCCCCCCCCCCCCGTGTTGTATGGTGGGGGGGGGGGGGGGGGGGGGATGTCCAGTGTTGGGGAGGGTCAGTGTTGTATGGTGGGGGACCGATGTCCGGTGTTGGGGAGGGTCAGTGTTGTATGGTGGGGGGACCGATGTCCGGTGTTGGGGAGGGTCAGTGTTGTATGGTGGGGGGACCGATGTCCGGTGTTGGGGAGGGTCAGTGTTGTATGGTGGGGGACCGATGTCCGGTGTTGGGGAGGGTCAGTGTTGTATGGTGGGGGGACTGATGTCCGGTGTTGGGGAGGGTCAGTGTTGTATGGTGGGGGGACCGATGTCCGGTGTTGGGGAGGGTCAGTGTTGTATGGTGGGGGGACTGATGTCCGGTATTGGGGAGGGTCAGTATTCGTTTGGGCGTTGTCGGGAAGAGGCCCTTGTCCCTATCAGCATGGTGCTTAGGGCAGGGCACTTGCTCATACTACACCCCCACCCACCTTTCCTGGGTTGCATGTTTGGATAAAGGTCTGGACCCCTACGCCCTTTTTTTCTGGACTGAGGGAGGGGGGTGCCCATGCAGGTTTGTTTTTGTTTTGTTTTTTCCAGGATTTTCTATTGCCAGCGCTCCATTTGTTTTTACATTTCAGCTGTCAGTGGGGAAGCCCGCTGACAGCCAACGAGTCTTTGGTTGCTAAGGACGTGGCAGACGGCGCCCCCGGCCCGATCCTTAACAACCAGCTATTTCTTCACACAGAATTCGAATCGGTTGAATTTTTTTTTTTTTTTTTTTTTTATTTTTTTTTTTTTTATTGACGAGTTCAAATTGTTTTCCAAAAAATTGTGGAATCCGTCAGAAAAATGAATAAACAAAATTTTTAACTAAACAAATTCTGAAACCAAAATTTTGGTAACGTAAGAAAAAAACACCCTGACTGCGGGACGGTGATCACTGCCAGTGGGAGGTGATCCCCAAAAATCTGCTTCCTATAGGCTGAATATTCACCAAAGACTCCACCCAGAATTGTCTCCTTTTTTTAACCCTCTCAGTCATAGAAAAGCCAAAGCGAGGGCGCAGGTCTGACGTCTCTTGTGATTTTTTATTTATTTTTTTTATCTGCAGGACGCCCACCAACCGCGGGACTACGCCCTGCCCAACCCCACCTGGAACCCCGAAACCAAGAGGCTGTACGAGGAGTTGAGCCGAGACCCGAGCTGGAGGAGACTTCCCTCCTACGAGGAGTTCGCTGGCAGCAGATCGAGTACACGAATAATAGTGTGTGGCTGTGGTGGGGGTGACATTAGAGTGTAAGCTCCTCTGGTGACCTCTGACCTCCTCCTCCTGTACAGGTATGCGCCCGGAGGCCGACGGGAAAACTCGTCTCTTCACCAGGAACCTGGACCAGGAAGGAATCGGCTTCGAGTATTGTATGTTCTATAACGAGGCGGAGAAGAGGACGGTCTGCATATTCCAGCCCGGGCCCTATCTAGGGGGCCTCACTGGGTGAGCGTTCTTTTCCTTTTTTTTCTCGCCAAGCCTACTCTAACCAGAATCCTTTGGTTCCTCGGGTTCTCCTTCCAGCTCTCGCGTCACCTCCTTGCCTTCTTCTAGGTACACACACGGGGGCTGCATCGCCACCATCGTAGACACCACCGTGGGGACGGGAATTGTACACGGCATCGGACCGGCTATGACTGCCAACCTGAACCTCGACTATCGGAAGTAAGCGCCCAGGGGGAGAGGAGGACCTACCTGACACTACATGGTTGTCAGGAGATTGTACAATCAATGGCCGGAGGTGATGGTGGGATGCTGGTGGAGGTGTGGTCGTGACAGGGGAAGAATAATATTGGGGAGACTCACGTGGGGGGGGGTGGGGAGGGGGGGGTAGGAATTGTTGATGTTCTGAAGCTGTGATAGCGGAGAGGTGTAATGAGGTTCTCTTTGTGTCTGTAGTCCGATTCCTCTGGGATCCACAGTCCTCATAGACAGCCGAGTGGAGAAGGTAGATGGTCAGAAAGTCTACACCAGATGCCAGGTCCGCAGTCATGACAGCGCTGTGCTTCACAGCGAGGCCACCGGTGAGGACTACAGCTGGGAAATCTTCATTCTGTAACTCCATTCCTTCCCCTTTTGTCCCTCCTGTCACTCTTCTGTGGTTTCTCATCTGTCGCTCCTGTCACTGCTCTTCTGTCACTCCTCCTCTGCCATTCCTGTTTGTCTGCTGTTCCTGACGCTGCTCCTCTGTCTCTCCTGTCATTGCGCCTTTGTTGCTTCTCTGCCATTCCTGACGTTGTTCCTCTGCCGTTCCTCCCCTGCTGTTCCTGTTGCTGCTCCTCTGCCATTCCTGACATTGCTCCTCTCCTTGTTGCTACTCCTCCTCTCTCCTTCTTCCTCCTCTGCTGTTCCTGGCTTTGCTGCTCCCCTGTTTCTCCTGTCATTGCTCCCGATGTTGCTTCTCTGCCATTCCTCGTTTGTTGTCTGCTGTTCCTGTCATTGCTCCTCTGTCTCTCCTGTCGTTGCTCCTATATTGCTTCTCTACCGTTTATGTCATTGCTCCTCTCTCTCCCTCCTCTGCCTTTCCTGTTGTCTTTTCTGCTGTTCCTGACGCTCTGTTGTTGCTCCTCTGTCCCTGCTGTTCCTGGCGTTACTCCTCTGCCATTCCTCCTTGTTTCTTGTCTGCTGTTCCTGTCACTGCTCCTCTGCCGTTCCTGACGCTGTTTCTCTGTTGCTCCTCTGTCCCTCCTGTTGCTGCTCTTCTCTCCCTCCTTCCTCCTCTTCCATTCCTCTTGCTTCCTATTGCTGCTCCTCTCTCCCTCCTCTGCCATTCCTGTTTCTTGTCTGCTGTTTCTGTTGCTCCTCTGTGCCTCCTGTCGCTGCTCCTCTGTCCCTGCTCCTCTCTCCCTCCTTGTCTGCTGTTCCTGACGCTGCTCCTCTGTGTTGTTGCTCCTCTCTCCCTCCTTGTCTGCTGTTCCTGACGCTGCTCCTCTGTGTTGTTGCTCCTCTCTCCCTCCTTGTCTGCTGTTCCTGACGCTGCTCCTCTGTGTTGTTGCTCCTCTCTCCCTCCTTGTCTGCTGTTCCTGACGCTGCTCCTCTGTGTTGTTGCTCCTCTCTCCCTCCTTGTCTGCTGTTCCTGACGCTGCTCCTCTGTGTTGTTGCTCCTCTCTCCCTCCTTGTCTGCTGTTCCTGACGCTGCTCCTCTGTGTTGTTGCTCCTCTCTCCCTCCTTGTCTGCTGTTCCTGACGCTGCTCCTCTGTGTTGTTGCTCCTCTCTCCCTCCTTGTCTGCTGTTCCTGACGCTGCTCCTCTGTGTTGTTACTCCTCTCTCCCTCCTTGTCTGCTGTTCCTGACGCTGCTCCTCTGTGTTGTTGCTCCTCTCTCCCTCCTTGTCTGCTGTTCCTGACGCTGCTCCTCTGTGTTTCTGCTCTTCTCTCCCTCCTTCTCTGCCATTCCTAGCATTTCTCCTCTGCCATGCCTGTTTCTTGTCTGCTGTTCCTGTCACTGCTCCTCTGTGCCTCCTGTCGTAACTCCTCTCTCCCTCCTCTGCTGTTGCTGCTCCTCTGTCCCTGCTCCTCTCTCCCTCCTTGTCTGCTGTTCCTGATGCTGCTCCTCTGTTGTTGCTCCTCTCTCCCTCCTTGTCTGCTGTTCCTGACGCTGCTCCTCTGTTGTTGCTCCTCTCTCCCTCCTTGTCTGCTGCTCCTCTGTTGTTGCTCCTCTCTCTCCCTCCTTGTCTGCTGTTCCTGACGTTGCTCCTCTCTCCCTCCTTGTCTGCTGTTCCTGACGTTGCTCCTCTGTTGTTGCTCCTCTGTTGTTGCTCCTCTCTCCCTCCTTGTTTTCTGTTCCTCTGTTGTTGCTCCTCTCTCTCCCTCCTTGTCTGCTGTTCCTGACGCTGCTCCTCTGTTGTTGCTCCTCTCTCTCCCTCCTTGTCTGCTGTTCCTGACGCTGCTCCTCTGTTGTTGCTCCTCTCTCTCCTTGTCTGCTGTTCCTGACGCTGCTCCTCTCTCTCCCTCCTTGTCTGCTGTTCCTGACGCTGCTCCTCTGTGTTGTTGCTCCTCTCTCTCCCTCCTTCTCTGCCATTCCTAGCATTTCTCCTCTGCCATGCCTGTTTCTTGTCTGCTGTTCCTGTTACTGCTCCTCTGTGCCTCCTGTCGTAACTCCTCTCTCCCTCCTCTGCTGTTGCTGCTCCTCTGTCCCTGCTCCTCTCTCCCTCCTTGTCTGCTGTTCCTGATGCTGCTCCTCTGTTGTTGCTCCTCTCTCCCTCCTTGTCTGCTGCTCCTCTGTTGTTGCTCCTCTCTCTCCCTCCTTGTCTGCTGTTCCTGACGCTGCTCCTCTCTCCCTCCTTGTCTGCTGTTCCTGACGCTGCTCCTCTCTCCCTCCTTGTCTGCTGTTCCTGACACTGCTCCTCTCTCCCTCCTTGTCTGCTGTTCCTGACGCTGCTCCTCTGTTGTTGCTCCTCTCTCCCTCCTTGTCTTCTGTTCCTCTGTTGTTGCTCCTCTCTCTCCCTCCTAGTCTGCTGTTCCTGACGCTGCTCCTCTGTTGTTGCTCCTCTCTCCCTCCTTGTCTGCTGTTCCTGACACTGCTCCTCTCTCCCTCCTTGTCTGCTGTTCCTGACGCTGCTCCTCTGTTGTTGCTCCTCTCTCCCTCCTTGTCTTCTGTTCCTCTGTTGTTGCTCCTCTCTCTCCCTCCTAGTCTGCTGTTCCTGACGCTGCTCCTCTGTTGTTGCTCCTCTCTCTCCCTCCTTGTCTGCTGCGCCTCTGTTGTTGCTCCTCTCTCTCCCTCCTTGTCTGCTGTTCCTGACGCTGCCCCTCTGTTGTTGCTCCTCTCTCCCTCCTTGTCTGCTGCTCCTCTGTTGTTGCTCCTCTCTCTCCCTCCTTGTCTGCTGCTCCTCTGTTGTTGCTCCTCTCTCTCCCTCCTTGTCTGCTGCTCCTCTGTTGTTGCTCCTCTCTCTCCCTCCTTGTCTGCTGTTCCTGACGCTGCTCCTCTGCCGTTCCTCCTTTTCTGTCTCTCCATCTCTGTTGCTCCTGTTGTTGTTGTTGTTGTTGTTGTTGTTACTCTTGTTGTTGTTGCTGTTCTGACAATTTACTTTTTTTTTTCTCCTCTCCTCCAGCTTTGTACATTATGTTGAAGTCAGGAGAATCTGAATCCCGACTATAATTTACACATCACAGACCTCAGGAAATGTTACAGATTCTGTTGGTTGGCAGCTGCACTTTGTACTGTAATGTATCCTGTCTGTCACTAGAGGGCAGCAGATCCCATACTATAGAACCCCCTGGGAGAACTTTTTATAATGCACTCACCGCTCTTTTAGATCGATCGTTCCGTACCGTTGTAGTGGTCCCTGTCATGGGTCCTTTTTTTTTCTAGGTGGTGCAATGACCTCAAACCCGCCTACTTCAATATCTGGTCTACCTTTACTATGGGGGGGGGGGGGGGGGGCACACCGCTCCCCGAAGCCGACAGCCAGCACTGCTCAACAGGAACCTCATTACGCTCGCTGTGTTATCCCCCCCTGGGGCCGATTTACTACATGAGTGAAACGCTGTTCTTTGTAAAGTGAATTCAACCCAAGTGAATGTTCCCTCTCATAGTGTTCCCCATTCTACTCCTTTTTAGTAAATCGCCCCCCCCCCCCACCGTGTACCCTTTTTTGTACAGCCCTGTTCTTTATGACTCCTCCCAACCAAATGTAATTAATAATCGTTTATTATTATTATTGTATGTGACGTTTATTTAAACTGAATAAATACAGAAAATATTTTCACAGCATTTCGAGTGTTGCAAATACCTTCATTGTATCTTCTTTTACTGAGGTCATGTGACCGTCCTCCTCCTGCGCTGTGCGATAGGTGGGCGGAGCAAAGTGGTACCATGTGACACATCTTCCCTGTAGACACCGTTGCAGTGTTACCCCCCCCCCCCTCCCAGAGTCGATCGGCGCCCTTGCAGTCACATGGACTCATAGTTAAGAAAATAACATATAAAAAGATTAAAATATCACTTAAAAAAAAAAAGACAAAACAAATCATCACAGGGGCAAAGGTGGCTCCGTGGGACCCTGGAAGGGGGTGGAGTCACTGGAAAACCAAGGAAAAAGGAGAATTTAGAGATATTGGAAATGAAATGAAGGTAACGGCAGACCTGGTAAGTGCCGAGATCTGCAACACTGGGTTTTTTTTTTTTTTTTTAAGGTATAATAATAAAAAAAAAATATAAACACACAAAAACACTTCAGAGCTGCAACCCCCCTCCCCCCCCCCCCAACCCCCAATTATATTACAGTGTATTATCTGAGAGACGATGACCAGAAATAGTCTATTATGGGAGAAATGTGATTGATACAAATGCAGGAAGAGTCGTCGGGCTCCGCATCAATTCCCCTCCCCCAAACACTACATATCCCAGCAGGCCCAGTGTACCCTCCCCCACACCAGAGCACTGCAAGTCCCAGGAGGACCAAAGATGAACCACAAGTCCCAGAAGCACCATATAATATTAATGATAAACTCTCCTCCCTGATTCCCCAGTCCCAGCACTATCCCCCCTCCTGTCCCTTTGTCCGGAGCCATTTTCCTGAAGTCTCCGTTAGAAATGAAAGGACTGGGGCTACAACACCATGGCCGCCACACAGTGTGTGACATACAAAAGAGCGCGGCCTCTGGTGGTGACGCCGGTGTTCGGGTTCACCGTCACCACTAGAGGCCGCATTCCTCTTTAGGTTCTATACGATGTGGCGGCCATGTTGTTGTAGCCCCGGCTCCCTCATCTCCAGGCAAAGGCTTCGGAAAAATGTCTCCGCACACAGGGACAGGTGTGGGCGGGATATTGTCCTAGAAGGAGCGGTTAAGGAGGACATTGGAGGGATTGGCGGGACAGGTGAGCTCTTCATTCATAGACAGCAACAGGGGAACTACAACTCCCAGCAGGAAATGGGCTGGACTCTGGAGCTTGTAGGCCAGCACTAGCCTGGCTCCAGGGACTTGTAGTTCGGCTCTGGTTCTCCAGGGACTTGTAGTTCATCTCTGGTTCTCCTGGGACTTGTAGATCATCTCTGGTTCTCCTGGGACTTGTAGTTCATCTCTGGTTCTCCTGGGACTTGTAGTTCGGCTCTGGTACTCCTGGGATTTGTAGTGCTCTGGTGTGGGGGGGAGGGCACACTGGGCATGCTGGGATATGTAGTGTTCGGGGGAGGGGAATTGATGCGGAGCCCCTGATGACTCTTCCTGTATTTGTATCAATCACATGAACTTTGTACAGCTCCACAGATGGTGTCAGCGATATACCTCTCCTCCGTAACATGTGTGTCTGGTAGCCCCTCCTCTGTATAAAGGTCTTGTTATCTGATCTGTCACCTGTGTATGGTCATGTGACCTGCGCTGTCCCCTCCCCCGATAATGTATAGACTTCTGGTGTCCCCGTCTCATCTACTTCCTGTCTCCTCTCCTCACAGGCACCATGCTGTGCAGACTCTCCAGGAGCATCCGGAGTCACCGCACCCCCGCCGGGGCGCACAGCGATCGCCGCTTCTCCGTGAGTACTGATCGGTGGGTGCTGGGATTAACCCCCTCGCTGTGTCCCCAGTGGGGGGAGGGGGGGGGCCTTTCCTCTGTCACTCCATGAGCCTGCACACCCTGCTGCCGCCCCCCCCCCACAGGAGCCAGTACTGCAGCGCTGGGTGAGGTCGCCGCCTCACACTCACTGACCCCGGGACAAAGATCACATGTCATAAATCTGCCCCCGCCCTGGTGTACAAGGGGTGAAGTACACAAGAGATATGGGCAATCGCCATGGGATAAGTGGAGATATAGGCAACTCTAACACTTTGTAGACACCCCCCCCCCCCCAAACCCCTTCGCTCCAGTAAAGAGCTTACCCCCATGGGGAAGTTTGTTGAACTGGGGGGGGTAAGGGGCAATGGAATATCTATTCTATACAGGGCAGCCATCAGAAATTTTGGGGCCCCTTGCACAGCTTTAGGCCTGGCCCGACCCCCCACATTCTCCAGGGCCCACCCACTAGTCATCCCAACGAATCCCACAGGGTCCTTCGGTGCACCCACTTTTATTTTAACACTCTTACACCTTTGGAGACTGGAGGGATGGGTGGTGCTGGGCGTGGGTGGCGATGCATTGTGGAGACTGGATGGTGTTGGGTGTAGGTGTCGATGCGTTGTGGACACTGGAGGGATGGATGGTGCTGGGAGTGGGTGGGGATGCGTTGTGGAGACTGGAGAGATGGATGGTGTTGGGCGTGGGTGGTGATGTGTTGTGGACACTGGAGGGATGGATGGTGCTGGGTGTGGGTGGGGATGCCTTGTGGAGACTGGAGGGATGGATGGTGCTGGGCATGGGTGGTGATGCGTTGTGGAGACTGGAGAGATGAATGTTGGTGGGTGGGAATGCCTTGTGGAGACTGGAGGGATGGATGGTGCTGGGCATGGGTGGTGATGCGTTGTGGAGACTGGAGGGATGGATGTTGGTGGGTGGGAATGCCTTGTGGAGACTGGAGAGATGAATGTTGGTGGGTGGGAATGCCTTGTGGAGACTGGAGGGATGGATGGTGCTGGGCATGGGTGGTGATGCGTTGTGGAGACTGGAGGGATGAATGTTGGTGGGTGGTGATGTGTTGTGGACACTGGAGGGATGGATGGTGCTGGGCATGGGTGGTGATGCGTTGTGGAGACTGGAGGGATGGATGTTGGTGGGTGGGAATGCCTTGTGGAGACTGGAGGGATGGATGGTGCTGGGCATGGGTGGTGATGCGTTGTGGAGACTGGAGGGATGGATGTTGGTGGGTGGGAATGCCTTGTGGAGACTGGAGGGATGGATGGTGCTGGGCGTGGGTGGTGATGCGTTGTGGACCCTGGAGGGATGGATGGTGCTGGGCGTGGGTGGCGATGCGTTGTGGGCACTGGAGGGATGGATGGCGCAGGACGTGGGTGGCGATGCGTTGTGGGCACTGGAGGGATGGGTGGTGCTGGGAGTGGGTGGTGATGCATTGTGGAGACTGGAGGGATGGATGATACTGGGCGTGGGTGGTGATGCTTTGTGGACACTGGAGGGATGGATGGTGCAGGACGTGGGTGGCGATGCGTTGTGCGCACTGGAGGGATGGATGGCGCAGGACGTGGGTGGCGATCCGTTATGGACACTGGAGGGATGGATGGTGCTGAGCGTGGGTGGGGATTCCTTGTGGAGACTGTAGGGATAGATGGTGCTGGGTGTAGGTGGGGATGTGTTGTGGACACTGGAGGGATGGATGGTGCAGGACGTGGGTGGCGATGCGTTGTGGGCACGGGAGGGATGGATGGCGCAGGACGTGGGTGGCGATGCGTTGTGGGCACTGGAGGGATGGATGGTGCAGGACGTGGGTGGCGATGCATTGTGGACACTGGAGGGATGGCTGGTGCAGGACGTGGGTGGCGATGCGTTGCGGAGACTGGAGGGATGGATGGTGCTGGGTGTGGGTGGGGATGCATTGTGGAGACTGGAGGGATGGATGGTGCTGGGCGGGGGTGGCAATGTGTTGTGGGGACTAGAGGGGGGTGCTGCCAGGAACTGTCCGAACTTGGAGATCTGAAATGAGCTGCTTAACCTCAGCCAGTAGGGGGCTGGGCTGTCGGAAGTGAGGTGAAGTGAAGTGTGGCCCTGGAGAACGTTGAAATCGGTATATATATTATTTGGTCTCTGAAAGTTACAGAGTCTACAAGCTGTGGTGCCAATCACTGAAAATTGATCACACCTGAAGTACTGACGGCATATCTAATTTCTTGAGACCCTAACATGCCTCCAAATTACTCCTTTTTGGAAAGTAGACATTCCAAGGTATTTAGTTAGAGGCATGGTGAGTTTTTTGAAGTTGTAGTTTTTTTCCACAATTCTTTGCAAAATCAAGATTTTTTTTTTTTTTTTTTCACCAAATTGTTATATTATTAGGTTATTTCTCACACACAGCATATGCATACCAAAAATTACACCCTAAAATACATTCTACTACTCCTCCCGAGTACGGCAATACCACATGTGTGAGACTTTTTTACACAGCCTGGCCACATCCAGAGAGGCCCAACTTTCAGAGAGCACCTTCAGGCTTTCTTGGACATATATTACACATATCATTTCTTGACTACCTCTTGCACTTTTGAAGGCCCTGGAGCACCAGGACAAGGGAAATGCCACAAATATGACCCAATTTTGGAAAGAAAACACCCCAATGTATAATCTGAGTCTTTTGAATATCTCATTTTTTTCTACAAGTTTTTAGAAAATGTGGAAAGAAAATGAAAACGCCTTTTTTTTTTTTTTTTACGCAATGTTGTACAGTTACAGTGTTTCTAACACATAGTATGTGCAGACCAAAAATTACACCCCAAAATATATTCTCTTACTCTTCTTGAGTACAGTGATACCACATGTGTGAGAATTTTACACAGCCTGGCCATACAAAGAGGCCCAACATTCATAGAGCACCTTCAAGCGTTCTTGGATCATAAATTACACATATAATTTCTTGACTACCTCTTGCACTTTTGAAGACCCTGGAGAACCAGGACAAGGGAAATGCCCCAAAAATTACCCCATTTTGGAAAGAAAACACCCCAATGTATAATCTATGAGTCTTTTGAACATGTCATTTTTTTTCTACAAGTTTTTGTAAAATGTGGAAAGAAAATGAAAACGCCTTTTTTTTTTTTTACACACAATGTTGTCCATTTACACAATGTTTCTAACCCATAGCATGTACATACAAAAAATGACACCCCAAAATAGATTCTCCTACTCCTCCTGAGTACGGCGTTACCACATGTGTTAGATTTTTACACAGCCTGGCATTATACAGAGGCCCAACATGCAGGGAGCACCATCAGGCGTTCTTGGAGCATAAATTACATACACAATTTCTTGACTATCTCTTGCACTTTTGAAGGCCCTGGAAAACCAGGACAATGGAAACGGACAAAAAATTACCCTATTTTGGAAAGAAAAAACCCCAATGTATAATCTATGAGTCTTTTGAACATGTCATTTTTTCTCTACAAGATTTTGGAAAATGTGTAAAGAAAATAAAAACCCTTTTTTTTTTTTATTTATTTATTTTTTTTTTATTTATTTTTTTTTTTATTTTTTTTACACACAATGTTGTCCATTTACAGTGTTTCTAACACATAGCATGTACATACCAAAAATTACACCCCAAAATAAATTCTCCTACTCCTGAGTACGGCGATATCACGTGTGAGACTTTTACACAGCCTGGCCATACATAGAGGACCAACATTCATAGAGCACCTTCAGGTGTTCTTGGAGCCTAAATTACACATATCATTTCTTGACTACCTCTTAGATGTTTGAAGGCCCTGGAGCACCAGGACAACGGAAATGCCCCAAAAGTTACCCCATTTTTGAAAGAAAACACCCCAATGTATAATCTATGAGCCTTTTGAACATGTCATTTTTTTTCTACAAGTTTTTGGAAAATGTGGAAAGAAAATGAAAATGCATTTTTTTTTTATACAATGTTGTTAGATTCTCCTACTCCTCCTGAGTACGGCGATACCACATGTGGGAGACTTTTCCACAGCCTGGCATTATACAGAGGCCCAACATGCAGGGAGCACCTTCAGGTGTTCTAGAGGCATAAGTTTCAAATCTAATTTGACTACTTATTACACTTTTGTGAGGCACTGTAGTGGCATGGATGAGCATGAATGGGAATGGATGAGCCGCGGATGGGGATGGCTGAGTATGAATGAGTATGGCTGAGTATAGATGGGATGGCTCCTCCCCTCTGGTAAAGTGCTGTCCTTTATTTTTTTATTGAAAACAATAAAAAGTGTTGAAACACATGAATCTGCGCCCCCCCCCCCCCCCCCCCCATAGGCGGGTCAGGTCACTGCAATCTGTGTAAATATTATAGGGGAAAACTGGTGATCTAGAACCCATAACAAGAAAGCATCTCTCTTCTGATATCCGCAGGCTGCCCCCTGCTGTGCAAACCAGGAACCGCGGGACTATTCCCTACCCAACCCCACCTGGAGCCCCGACACCAAGAGACTGTACGAGGAGCTGAGCCGAGACCAGAGCTGGATGAGAATTTCCTCTTACAACACCAATTTCCACCAAGAGGGTGAGGGATCATGTAACCATGGGGGGGGGCATTAGAGTGTAAGCTCCTCTGGTACAAAGACTGATGTGACTGTGGAGGAGGGGACATTAGAGTTTAAGCTTCTCTGTATAGAAACTGATGTGACTGTGGGGGGGAGGGCACATTAGAATGTAAGCTCCTCTGGTACAGAGACTGATGTGACTGTGGGGGAGGGGACATTAGAGTGTAAGCTCCTCTGGTACAGAGACTGATGTGACTGTGGGGGAGGGGACATTAGAGTGTAAGCTCCTCTGTATAGAAACTGATGTGACTGTGGGGGGGAGGGGACATTAGAATGTAAGCTCCTCTGGTACAGAGACTGATGTGACTGTGGAGGAGGGGACATTAGAGTTTAAGCTTCTCTGTATAGAAACTGATGTGACTGTGGGGGGGGCACATTAGAATGTAAGCTCCTCTGGTACAGGGACTGATGTGACTGTGGGGGAGGGGACATTAGAGTGTAAGCTCCTCTGGTGACCTCTATACAGGTATAAGTCTGGAGGCAGACAGGAAAACTCGTCTCTTCACCAGGAACCTTGACCAGGATGGAGTCGGCTTTGAGTATTGTATGTTCTATAACGAGGCAGAGAAGAGGACAATCTGCATATTCCAGCCCGGGCCCTATACGGAGGGCCCCCGAGGGTGAGCTTTCATTTATTTTTATTTTTTTTCCTCCAGTCTGTCCTACCCAGAATCCTCTCGGTTTCTTGGCCAACTTGTTGTGCCTCCACCTCTCCCCCCTCTTTTTTTGCCTTCTTTAGGTACGCACACGGAGGTTGCATCGCCGCCATCATAGACGAGACCACGGCGACGGGAATTCTACTCAGCTGCAGGCGGTCTGTGACGGCCAACCTGAACATCAACTATCGGAAGTAAGTGGTGGTAGGAGCTACCTGACCGGATTTGCTTTGATTGGAGGTAGGCTTTCACACTTGCATAGCTGTCCGGAGATTATATGATCAGATTGTAATGTGTGTGGCCAGCATTGGGTTTTATCAGCCATATCAAGTAAAATATGAAATTGAGGGAAGTCGCATTCAGGGTCCCTCTTGGACCACTTGGGAAATCCTGAAGATAATGGTGATTGGGGGGGGGGGGGGGTTGCTGTTGGAGTTGCAGTAGGGATATTGGGGAGAATTTAGGAATTATTGATGGTAGCGGAGAGTTGTAATGAGGTTCTCTTTGTGTCTGTAGTCCGATTCCTCTGGGATCCACAGTCATCCTAGACAGCCGAGTGGAGAAGGTAGACGGCCGCAAAGTCTACAGCAGCTGCCGGGTCCGCAGTCATGATGACTCTGTGGTGTACAACGAGGCCACCGGTGAGGACTGCTGCTGGGAAATCTTCATTCCTTCCTTCTCAGCTACTCCCGTTATTATTCCTCTGTCCCTCCTTTCTCTTTTCATCCTCTCGATGCTCCATTGCCTGTCCTGTTGATGCCCCTCTAGTCACAGCTCCTCTGTCCATCCTCTCGTTGCTCCTCTGTCCATCCTCTCGTTGCTCCTCTGTCCATCCTCTCGTTGCTCCTCTGTCCATCCTCTCGTTGCTCCTCTGTCCTTCCTGTCACTCCTCCTCTGTCCTTCCTGTCGTTGCTCCTCTGTCCTCCCTCTCGTTGCTCCTCTGTCCTCCCTCTCGTTGCTCCTCTGTCCTCCCTCTCGTTGCTCCTCTGTCCTCCCTCTCGTTGCTCCTCTGTCCTCCCTCTCGTTGCTCCTCTGTCCTCCCTCTCGTTGCTCCTCTGTCCTCCCTCTCGTTGCTCCTCTGTCCTCCCTCTCGTTGCTTCTCTGTCCCCCCTCTCGTTGCTTCTCTGTCCTCCCTCTCGTTGCTCCTCGGTCCTCCCTCTCGTTGCTCCTCGGTCCTCCCTCTCGTTGCTCCTCGGTCCTCCCTCTCATTGCTCCATTCCTTCCTTCTCAGCTACTCCCGTTATTATTCCTCTGTCCCTCCTTTCTCTTTTCATCCTCTCGATGCTCCATTGCTTGTCCTGTTGATGCACCTCTAGTCACAGCTCCTCTGTCCATCCTCTCGTTGCTCCTCTGTCCATCCTCTCGTTGCTCCTCTGTCCATCCTCTCGTTGCTCCTCTGTCCATCCTCTCGTTGCTCCTCTGTCCTTCCTGTCACTCCTCCTCTGTCCTCCCTCTCGTTGCTCCTCTGTCCTCCCTCTCGTTGCTCCTCTGTCCTCCCTCTCGTTGCTCCTCTGTCCTCCCTCTCGTTGCTCCTCTGTCCTCCCTCTCGTTGCTCCTCTGTCCTCCCTCTCGTTGCTCCTCTGTCCTCCCTCTCGTTGCTCCTCTGTCCATCCTCTCGTTGCTCCTCTGTCCTTCCTGTCACTCCTCCTCTGTCCTCCCTCTCGTTGCTCCTCTGTCCTCCCTCTCGTTGCTCCTCTGTCCTCCCTCTCGTTGCTCCTCTGTCCTCCCTCTCGTTGCTCCTCTGTCCTCCCTCTCGTTGCTTCTCTGTCCCCCCTCTCGTTGCTTCTCTGTCCCCCTCTCGTTGCTTCTCTGTCCTCCCTCTCGTTGCTTCTCTGTCCTCCCTCTCGTTGCTCCTCGGTCCTCCCTCTCGTTGCTCCTCGGTCCTCCCTCTCGTTGCTCCTCGGTCCTCCCTCTTGTTGCTCCTCGGTCCTCCCCCTCGTTGCTCCTCGGTCCTCCCCCTCGTTGCTCCTCGGTCCTCCCTCTCCTTGCTCCTCGGTCCTCCCTCTCCTTGCTCCTCTGTCCTCCCTCTCCTTGCTCCTCTGTCCTCCCTCTCCTTGCTCCTCTGTCCTCCCTCTCGTTGCTCCTCTGTCCTCCCTCTCCTTGCTCCTCTGTCCTCCCTCTCGTTGCTCCTCGGTCCTCCCTCTCGTTGCTCCTCGGTCCTCCCTCTCGTTGCTCCTCGGTCCTCCCTCTCGTTGCTCCTCGGTCCTCCCTCTCGTTGCTCCTCGGTCCTCCCTCTCGTTGCTCCTCGGTCCTCCCTCTCGTTGCTCCTCGGTCCTCCCTCTCGTTGCTCCTCGGTCCTCCCTCTCGTTGCTCCTCGGTCCTCCCTCTCCTTGCTCCTCGGTCCTCCCTCTCCTTGCTCCTCGGTCCTCCCTCTCCTTGCTCCTCGGTCCTCCCTCTCCTTGCTCCTCTGTCCTCCCTCTCCTTGCTCCTCGGTCCTCCCTCTCCTTGCTCCTCGGTCCTCCCTCTCCTTGCTCCTCGGTCCTCCCTCTCCTTGCTCCTCTGTCCTCCCTCTCCTTGCTCCTCTGTCCTCCCTCTCCTTGCTCCTCTGTCCTCCCTCTCCTTGCTCCTCTGTCCTCCCTCTCCTTGCTCCTCTGTCCTCCCTCTCCTTGCTCCTCTGTCCTCCCTCTCCTTGCTCCTCTGTCCTCCCTCTCCTTGCTCCTCTGTCCTCCCTCTCCTTGCTCCTCTGTCCTCCCTCTCCTTGCTCCTCTGTCCTCCCTCTCCTTGCTCCTCTGTCCTCCCTCTCCTTGCTCCTCTGTCCTCCCTCTCCTTGCTCCTCTGTCCTCCCTCTCCTTGCTCCTCTGTCCTCCCTCTCCTTGCTCCTCTGTCCTCCCTCTCCTTGCTCCTCTGTCCTCCCTCTCGTTGCTCCTCTGTCCTCCCTCTCGTTGCTCCTCTGTCCTCCCTCTCGTTGCTCCTCTGTCCTCCCTCTCGTTGCTCCTCTGTCCTCCCTCTCGTTGCTCCTCTGTCCTCCCTCTCGTTGCTCCTCTGTCCTCCCTCTCGTTGCTCCTCTGTCCTCCCTCTCGTTGCTCCTCTGTCCTCCCTCTCGTTGCTCCTCTGTCCTCCCTCTCGTTGCTCCTCTGTCCTCCCTCTCGTTGCTCCTCTGTCCTCCCTCTCGTTGCTCCTCTGTCCTCCCTCTCGTTGCTCCTCTGTCCTCCCTCTCGTTGCTCCTCTGTCCTCCCTCTCGTTGCTCCTCTGTCCTCCCTCTCGTTGCTCCTCTGTCCTCCCTCTCGTTGCTCCTCTGTCCTCCCTCTCGTTGCTCCTCTGTCCTCCCTCTCGTTGCTCCTCTGTCCTCCCTCTCGTTGCTCCTCTGTCCTCCCTCTCGTTGCTCCTCTGTCCTCCCTCTCGTTGCTCCTCTGTCCTCCCTCTCGTTGCTCCTCTGTCCTCCCTCTCGTTGCTCCTCTGTCCTCCCTCTCGTTGCTCCTCTGTCCTCCCTCTCGTTGCTCCTCTGTCCTCCCTCTCGTTGCTCCTCTGTCCTCCCTCTCGTTGCTCCTCTGTCCTCCCTCTCGTTGCTCCTCTGTCCTCCCTCTCGTTGCTCCTCTGTCCTCCCTCTCGTTGCTCCTCTGTCCTCCCTCTCGTTGCTCCTCTGTCCTCCCTCTCGTTGCTCCTCTGTCCTCCCTCTCGTTGCTCCTCCGTCCTCCCTCTCGTTGCTCCTCCGTTGCTCCTTGTTCTTCTGTCCCTCCTGTCATTGTTGTTCTTTCACTCCAGTACTGATAATTCTTTTTTTTTTTTTCTCCCTACCCCTTTCAGCTTTGTTCATCACGTCCAAGTTGGAAGAACTTAAAGCCAAACTATAAATTGCTGTCTATTACAGAAATCGGGAAATATTCCTAACTCCGTTGGTTGGCACCTGTACTTTGTGCTGTAGTGTATCCCGTCGGTCACTAGAGGGGCGGCAGATCCTGGGTTATAGGATTCCTGGGATACCTGCTCTTTATAATGTACTCACGATCTCTCAGAGCAATCGTTCTGCACTGTAGACCAGTGGGCCCCACAACGGTGGGGCCCCCCCCTCTGTGTCCAATAACCTCAAACGTGCCTACTTCAATGTAAACTCTAACTCGATATGGGTGCCACACCGCTCCCTGAAAACCAACAGCCAGCACTTCCGAACAGGAACCTCGTCAGTCCACTCGATGTGTTGTCCTCCTGTCAGGGATACCGACCGCCTTCACCCAGCAACAGAGATGACCAGATCAGTGTAGCTGCACTCAGGAAACTGTAACCAGACTGTGTATCATTAAAGTAGTAAGATTTATTAATAATGAAATAAAAAAATAAAAAAAACATCCAAGCACCAGCAAGCTGAACGCATTGCAAACGTGAAAAGCGAACTGTAAACCTAGTAACAAAAATGCCTAAATAACCAAGTGACAGGAAAACCTGACCAACAAACTATAATACAATATATACAGGCAAAAGGGAAGCGCGAATCAACAAGATTAACTGGAGGTGCAAGGAACAGTCAGGAAGGAGGAACCAGGACTGGGATCAGAAACAAGGAAAGTAGATAGCCTGCAGGGCAGGAGCAAGATCAGGCAGGGATTTTTGACTCGGCATAACTCAGCAAGCATGAATCTGGCTATCGGGCAAAACACAAGCAAGAGGGAATGGTAGAGCAGGGACTAAATACCCTCCCAGCAGCCCTGTAATCAGTCTTTACCTGATGGTGGCTGCTGGGAAACACTGGAGCTACAAGCTTCTGCTTTTGGAACCGCAGTGCCACCTGCAGGTGATCCAGGCCCTGACGCCCCGGGAGGCTGATTTACTTAAAGTGATTGTAAGGGTTCGTTTTTTTGTTTTAAATAACAAACATGGTGGCTGCTGGGAAACACTGGAGCTACAAGCTTCTGCTTTTGGAACCGCAGTGCCACCTGCAGGTGATCCAGGCCCTGAGGCCCCCGAGAGGCTGATTTACTTAAAGTGATTGTAAGGGTTCGTTTTTTTGTTTTAAATAACAAACATTGGAGGGAAGGTGGCTGCTGGGAAACACTGGAGCTACAAGCTTCTGCTTTTGGAACCGCAGTGCCACCTGCAGGTGATCCAGGCCCCTACCTCCACTGTTTGTTATTTAAAACAAAAAAACTAACCCTTACAATCACTTTAAGTAAATCAGCCTCTCGGGGCGTCAGGGCCTGGATCACCTGCAGGTGGCACTGCGGTTCCATAGCAGCCTTACCTCCACTGTGGAGCTCGTTTTGCACAGAGTGGCCCCCGAACCTCGTCTTCTGTGGTCCTTCGGCGGCTCTCGCGGCTCCTCTCCACATCAGCTAACCCCCCCTAGGACAGTGATGGCGAATCTTGGCACCCCAGATGTTTTGGAACTACATTTCCCATGATGCTCAACTACACTTCAGAGTTCATGAGCGTCATGGGAAATGTAATTCCAAAACATCTGGGGTGCCAAGGTTCACCATCACTGCCCTAGGAGAAGAGCCCCCTCGAGGGGGTTACCTTGTACTCTCGAGTCCAGCATTCGACGTCCATAGCTGCCAAATGTGTGACTCGGGCATAGGATGCGTTAAGGTGAAAAAACATGAAGGTTTACAACCCCTTTAAAGCGGAGCTTCAGTTATTTTTTCATCTTTCCATCTATTAAATCTTCTGCCCTTGTTGTTGTTTTAACTTTGAATAGTAATACATTTTTTTTCCTGCCAGTAAATACATTATACAACCCACTTCCTGTCTGGTCATTAGCCTAGGCTTATGATATCATGCACAGCTCTCTCTCTCTCACTCACTCTGGTGAGAGTTTGCCAGGAAGGGAGGGCGGATAATTTATTGTAAAAAAATCCACAGCACATAAAAGGCTTATAGCTGAGACAGAATAGCCGAACCGACAATCGTTTGCTGACGAAGTCCCGTAGGACGAAACACGTACGGCGGAGGAGCTATTGTGCACGCGTCACCCGCGATCATCTCTGGCAGTGTGCTGTGTTTATATTGGAGTTACACACGCCGTTTTTTATTTGCTGTTTTGTCAATTCTCGGTTCGGCTATTTTGCAGCCTTTTAATAGTTGCAAATAGGCGTGGAAGTGAAAGCGACAGCAGGCTTAAAACAAAAACAGGCATGGTGAGTGCAAATTGGTGCAACACTATATGCTTTTTTTTTTTAAAGGTTTAATAAAAAATCAAAACCGAGTGCGCAAAAACACCTCAAAGCCACAACCCCACATTCCCTCCCTTCCCTATATCCCCAGTTATAATAGAGTGTATTATCTGAGAGACAATAACCAGAAATAATGTTCAGTGGCTGGACAGTATGTAAACTGCTTTGTTAAAGTGGAGCCCTACACAAAAGGGGAAGCTCCGCTTGTCTGCCTCCTCTCCCACATTTTGGCACCTTTTTGGGCTGGAGTGGGTACCTGGTTTTGACAGGTACCCGCTCCTACTGCCTGCTCAGTTCACCCCCTCTCCTTCCTCCCGCAGCCGGCCCGTTCAGAAAGCCACAAGGCTGCTGGCTTCTCTTAGCCAAGATGGCGATGCCAGCACCAAAGAGCTGATTGAAGAATCAGCTCAGGCGAGGACGCCGCTGGATGCCTGGACAAGTAAGTGCCCTAATAGTAAAAGTCAGCAGTTACAGTTTGGAAGCTGCTGACTTAATTTTTGCAGGGGGTGGGAGCGGGACTTCTCTTTAAGCTACATTAACCTATGTAAGAGGGAGAGGTGAGGCAGGTTTTATCTTGCGATAAAAAAATCAGAGTCCATTAGGTGAGAGACACCAGGCATGAACATTGTACAGTGACTGGACATTATGTAAACAGCTTCATTAGGCAGTTATATAAAAGGGAGAGACCAGGCAGCTTTTATATTTTAATTTAAATGTGAGTGTATTACCTGAGAGACAATCGCCATAAATACTGTTCAGTTGGTGGAAAACATGTAACCAGTTTGGTTAGGATGCAATATAAGTGGGAGAGACCAGGCAAGTTTTACCTTGCAATAAAAATGTTAGAGTATTATATGAGAGACATTAGCCACAAATATTGAACAGTGGCTGGACAGCATCTAAGCAGCTTGGTTAGGCTGCAATTAAAGGAGAAAGACCCAATAAAAACCAATCAATAAAAATTGGAGTCTTTTATGTCAGAGACACCAGGCATGAATATTGTACAGTGACTGGAGATTATGTAAACAGCTTCGTTAGGCAGTCATATAAACGAGAGAGGGAGAGACTGGGCAGCTTTTATATTTTAATTTAAATGGGAGTGTATTACCTGAGAGACAATCGCTACAAATATTGTTCAGTGGTGGAAAACGTGTAAGTAGTTTGGTTAGGATGCAATATAAGAGGGAGAGACCAGGCAAGTTTTACCTTGCAATAAAAATGTTAAAGAGTATTTATTATATGAGAGACATTAGCCACAAATATTGAACAGTGTCTGGACAGCATCTAAGCAGCTTGGTTAGGCTGCAATAAAAGGAGAAAGACCCGATAAAAAATTGAGTCTTTTATGTCAGAGACATCAGGCATGAATATTGTACAGTGACTGGAGATTATGTAAGCAGCTTTGTTAGGCTGCAATATAAAAGAGAGATAGAGAGGCCAGGCAGGTTTTACCTTGCAATAAAAATTAGCGCGTGTTATCGGAGAGACATCAGCCATGAATATTGCAAACACGTAAGCAGTGTGACTGGGCTGCAATATAAGAGGGATAGGCCAGGAAGGTTTCATCTTGCAATAAAAAATGAAGAGTGTATTATATGAGACAATAGTCACAAATATTGTTCAGTGGCTGGAAAACATATAAGCAGTTTGGTTTAGCCGCAATAGAAGAGGGAGAGACCCGGCAGGTTTTATCTTGCAAAATAAAAATGAAGTGTGTATTATATGAGAGACATTAGTCACAAATATTGATCAGTGGCTGGACAGTATCTAAGCGGCTTGGTTAGACTGCAATAAAAAAAAAAGAGCGAGAGAGACCAGGCAGGTTTTATCTATAACAATCGAAGTGTATTATCATCGGACACGGATATTGTACAGTGGCTGGACAATTGCGTTTTTAGGCTGCGATATAAAAGGGAGAGAACATTAGAATGTCTGATCTGAGAGAGACAATAGTTGCAATTATTGTTCAATGGCTGGACATTATGTAAGCTGAGCACTACATATCCCAGCATGCCCTGTGTACCCACCCCCCCAATTGGAGTACTACATATCCTAGCATGCCCCGTGTACCCTCCTCCTACATTGGAGCACTACATATCCCAGCATGCCCTGTGTACCCACCCCTCCACCCCCCCCATATTGGAGTACTACATATCCTAGCATGCCCCATGTACCCTCCCCCAACACTGGAGCACTACATATGACCTGTGTACCTTTCCCTCTCCCACAGCAGAGCACTACAGATCCCAGCATGACCAGTGTACCCTCCCCCCCACCACACTGGAGTACTATGTATCCCAGCATGCTCCATGTACCCTCCCCCAGCGATGGCGAAGATAATAAATAATGGCGGAGAGCCCCTTTGCAGCTGGTGACACTCTCCAGGGTGAGCAGCCATTGTCCAAAATTCGGGTGACTGTCCTACAGAAAGAGAGACACTGCAAGTCCCAGGAGTACCAGAACATCCACCTAGAACTTAACTACCCAGCTGAGGGACTGCATGTCTCAGCATGGCCTTGTGTTGATGGCCTACAGGCTCCACAATACTGTATCTAGCTGATGGGCTAATGGGAGTTGTAGGTCCCCCTGTTGCTGAACGAATGAAAAGCTCTAACGGATCCATAGTTGCCAACAGTCCCAATTTGCCCGAGACATTCCCGAAAATCAGACCTAGGCAGGAAGTTGAGTGAGGGAAAGGCAGCCCCCACTCGGCTCTATGCCCTTGGAGGTGGTCTGTGATACTTATGTACATGGGAGGAGTCTGTGATACTTATGTACATGGGAGGAGCCTGTGATACTTGTGTACATGGGAGGAGCCTGTGATACTTGTGTACATGGGAGGAGCCGGTGATACTTATGTACGTGGGAGGGGCCTGTGATACTTATGTACGTGGGAGGAGCCGGTGATACTTATGTACATGGGAGGAGCCTGTGATACTTATGTACATGGGAGGAGCCTGTGATACTTGTGTACATGGGAGGAGCCGGTGATACTTATGTACATGGGAGGAGCCTGTGATACTTATGTACATGGGAGGAGCCTGTGATACTTGTGTACATGGGAGGAGCCGGTGATACTTATGTACGTGGGAGGAGCCTGTGATACCTGTGTATGTGGGAGGAGCCTGTGATACTTATGTATGTGGGAGGAGCCTATTATACTTATGTACATGGGAGGAGCCGGTGATACTTCTGTACATGGGGGGAGCCTGTGATACTTATGTACGTGGGAGGAGCCTGTGATACTTGTGTACATGGGAGGAGCCTATTATACTTATGTACGTGGGAGGAGCCTGTGATACCTGTGTACGTGGGAGGAGACTGTGATACTTGTGTACATGGGAGGAGCCTATTATACTTATGTACGTGGGAGGAGCCTGTGATACCTGTGTACGTGGGAGGAGCCTGTGATACTTATGTATGTGGGAGGAGCCTATTATACTTATGTACATGGGAGGAGCCTATTATACTTATGTACATGGGGGGAGCCTGTGATACTTATGTACATGGGAGGAGCCTGTGATACTTGTGTACATGGGAGGAGCTGGTGATACTTATGTACAAGGGAGGAGCCTGTGATACTTATGTACGTGGGAGGAGCCTGTGATACTTATGTACGTGGGAGGAGCCTGTGATACCTGTGTATGTGGGAGGAGCCTGTGATACTTATGTATGTGGGAGGAGCCTATTATACTTATGTACATGGGAGGAGCCTTTGATTCTTATGTACATGGAAGGAGTCTGTGATGCTTATGTACGTGGGAGGAGCCTGTGATACGTATGTACATGGGAGGAGCCTGTGATACTTATGTACGTGGGAGGAGCCTATCATACTTATGTACATGGGAGGAGCCTGTGATACTTCTGTATGTGGGAGGAGCCTGTGATACCTATGTATGTGGGAGGAGCCTGTGATACCTATGTACGTGGAAGGAGCCTGTTGTACCTATGAACATGGGAGGAGCCTGTGATACTTATGTACGTGGGAGGAGCCTGTGATACTTATGTACGTGGGAGGAGTCTACGATACTTATATACGTGGGATTTTTTTCGTTTTTTATATTTAACACATTTGCAAAGATTTTAAACAAACGTCTCTCACGTTGTCATTATGGGGATTGTTTGTAGAATTTTGAAGGAATATAATAAATTTAATCAATTTTTGGAATAATTGCTGTAACATAACAAAATGTGGAAAAAGTGAAGCTCTGTGAATACATTCCGGATTTCACTGTACACGTAGTCGGTAGAGATAATATGAATATCAGACATTACGATGTGTGTCCAGCAGGGGGCACTGCCTTGCTCTGTATGGAATGGCACCACACCCTGCCGGGGAATTGACACGGATGCCTTGTTCCACTGGAAGAATATCAGATCTATGTGTGTGGGGGTCATGCGTTTACTCCGCATTCCGAGGAATTTAAATTGATCCGTCGCCAATCCCCCCCCCCCCCCCCCCGTCTTCCCAGCAGTGAGGAGACAGAATGCTCCTCGCCATGTTTTATCTCCAGTGCCATTTATATCTTTGCGTTGCGTCAAGGCGGTACGTTCCTTTTTGTTAAACGCGGTGCAATGCGCCATTTGTGGCAACGCAATGCGCCATTTTTTTATATTGCACTGCAACACCCATCGGCAAGGTGCGGTTTTGGAAAAAACGCCACCGCAGCAGCGGCATGTAACGGGTCCAACCATGCGTGTTACCACAAACACAATGATGTGAATGGGCCCTTACGTGTTACGTCAGGACGTCACATTCAAAATGAATTGTCTGCGTGATCCTGCTGCTGTAACGCGTTGCGGTGCCATGAGCTGCGGAATGCTGTACCGTAGGCGCGTTGCCTTAGTTGCGCCCGGGCGCCATTCAAAACGAAGGGCACCGAAATGGCTTAGTGTGAATGGGCCCTTGCGCGTTCCGTCAAGACGTCTCGTTCAAAATGAATTGGCTGCGTGATCCTGCTGCTGTAACGCGTTGCGGTGCCATGAGCTGTGGAATGCTGTACCGTAGGTGCGTTGCCTTAGTTACGCCATTCAAAACGGGGGGGACAGCAACTACCTAGTGTGAATGGGCCCTTACGCGTTACGTCAGGACGTCACATTCAAAACGATTTGGCTGCCAACTCGCCCTAATTTGTGATCCTGTAGCTCTAACACGCTGCAGTGCCGTGAATTGCGGGAATGCTGATACGTTGGTGGGTCGCCTTGTTGCGCCGGGGGGGGCGCCATTCAAAATGAAGGGCACCACAACGTCGTAGTGTGAATAGGCCCTTACGCGTTACGTCAGGACGTCACATTCAAAACGAACTGGCTGCCGACTCGCCCTATTGTGTGATCCTGTTGCTGTAACGCGTTGCGGGGCCTTGAGTCGCGTGACGCTGGTGCGCCGCCTTAGCTGCGCCGTGGGCGCCGTTCAAAATGAGGGGCACCGCAAACACCGTAGTGTGGATCCAGTTTAAAACATTCACTGGTGATTGGTTGATGGCGGCCCCGGTTATATCGCCGCCTTGTTTTCCTGCACTCTACTGGTGCCCTCCATGTGAAAATGCCAATTTCCTGGCTGTCATGTTCATCCCCCCGAACAGGCAGCAGAAAGGGCGGCGGTGGGGGGCAGGGAGTTATTTTGACTTGCTGTAACTTTTAATGTACATTGTGACCCCTCCCCCCTCCCCTCTCCTTCATCATCCTCGTCCCTCGGGGCAGCAGCCAGTCACATGACCCCTCAGCAGTGTTTGCGGTCCGTCATGCATTCCCCCTCTCTGGCACGTGTCCTGTATGTGATGGTCGTCCCCCCCCCATGACTCCGCTCTTCCTGCACCACGAAGCCGTCTTCTTCTTCATCTGAGGGTCACTGGAAAGGGAAAAGGAGCTCACCATGGCTGACCGACCGGGGAAAAATGCCCAATTCCTGGCCGCCACACTGATCAAATCTCCCAGAATTATTGACCTGATACAAACAATTAATTCTGGTCTTCACTGGCTGCATGCTTGTCCCTGGTCAGCCTACCAGAGGCCATCGAAGCCAGAGACAGCCAGGCAACCGGCATTTTCATAAGGTAGCCAGCAGTGTCATGTGACCCTTACCCCCGCCCCCCCTCCCCCGTGCTGCACGCACCTCCAAAGGGGGCCTCCTTCTACAGCAGAGAATGTGAATTTCACCCAACATACTGTTATCTGTGCCTCAGTTTTAAAGATATTCCCTCATTTTCTGTCACGGTGACAACGTTAGTGAGATTTCCCTTCGCTTCCTGTAACGGTGACAACATTAGAGAGATCAACCCTCGCTTCCTGTAACGGTGACAACGTTAGTGAGATTTCCCCTCACTTCCTGTAATGGTGACAACATTATAGAGATTTCACCTCACTTCCTGTAACGGTGACAACGTTACTGAGATTTCCCCTCACTTCCTGTAACGGTGACAACGTTAGTGAGATTTCCCCCTTGCTTCCTGTAACGGTGACAACATTAGAGAGATCTCCCCTAACTTCCTATCACGTGACAGCATTAGAGGGATTGATCATCATTTACTGCCTGCTATTATAATGTTGACACCGTGACAGGAAGTGATGGTAAATCTCGCTAATGTTGTCACTGTGACAGGAAGGAAGGGTAAATCTCTCTAATGTTGTCACCATGAGAGGAGGTAAGGGGGAAATTCCTCTGACGTTGTTCTCATGATAGGAAGTGAGGGGATAGCTCTAACGTTGTCACCGTGACAGGAAGTGAGGGGAAATCTAATGTTGTCACTATAACAGGAAGTGAGGGGAATTCGCTAACGTTGTCACTGTGACAGAAAGTGAGGGGAAATCTAATGTTGTCACCGTGACAGAAAGTGAGGGGAAATGTCTCTGATGTTGTCACCATGATAGGAAGTGAGGGGAAATCTAATGTTGTCATTGTGACAGGAAGTGAGGGGAAATCGCTAACGTTGTCACTGTTACAGAAAGTGAGGGGAAATCTAATGTTGTCACCATGACAGGAAGTGAGGGGAAATTGATAACGTTGTCACCGAGACAGGAAGTGAGGGGAAATCTAATGTTGTCACCATGACAGGAAGTGAGGAGAAATCTCTAAGGCTGTCACTGTGACAGGAAGTGAGGGGAAATTAATAACGTTGTCACCGTGACAGGAAGTGAGGGGAAATCAATAACGTTGTCACTGTGACAGGAAGTGAGGGGAAATCGCTAACGTTGTCACCGTGACAGGAAGTGAGGGGAAATCTAACGTTGTCATTGTGACAGGAAGTGAGGGGAAATCTCTAAGGCTGTCCCTGTGACAGGAAGTGAGGGGAAATCGATAACGTTGTCACCATGACAGGAAGTGAGGGGAAATCGCTAATGTTGTCACCGTGACAGAAAGTGAGGGGAAATCTAATGTTGTCATTGTGACAGGAAGTGAGGGGAAATCTCTAAGGCTGTCACTGTGACAGAAAGTGAGGGGAAATGTCT
>NW_027507791.1:30473332-30588332 GCF_037356315.1 Lithobates pipiens | reverse complement strand
ATTTTATAGTCTTCTATTCTATTTTATTTTCTATTCTATTTCTCTATTCTATTTTAGTCCATCCTTTTATTTTCTATTCTTTCCTATGCTATACTATACTTTATTCTGTTCTACTCTCTTATTTTCCATTCTATTATTTTCTATTCTCTTTTATTCTATTCTTTTATTTTCTATTCTATTCTTTTATTTTCTATTCTTGTCTATGCTATTTTATTCTGTTCTACTCTTATTTTCCATTCTATTATTTTCTATTCTCTTTTATTCTTTTCTGGTCTTTTCTATGCTATTTTATTCTATACCCTTATTTTCTTTTCTCTCCTGTTCTTTTTTTACTCTATTCTTTCATTTTATAGTCTTCTATCCTATTCTTTTATTTTCTATTCTATATTATTCTATTCTTTTTTTTTCTTTTTTTTTCTTTCTATTCTTTCCTATGCCATTTTATTCTGTTCTCTTATTTTCCATTCTATTATTTTCTATTCTCTTTTATTCTTTTCTTTTCTGGTCTTTTCTATGCTATTTTATTCTATACCCTTATTTTCTATTCTCTCCTGTTCTTTTTTTACTCTATTCTTTCATTTTATAGTCTTCTATCCTATTCTTTTATTTTCTATTCTATATTATTCTATTCTTTTATTTTTTTTCTATTCTTTCCTATGCTATTTTATTCTATTATATTCCCTTATTTTCCATTCTATTATTTTCTGTTCTCATTTATTCCTATGCTTTTATTTTCTCATCTTTTCTATTCTTTTATTTTATTTTCTAGTCTTTTCTGTGCTAATTTATTCTATTCAATACCCTTATTTTCTATTCTCTCCAGTTCTGTTTTACTCTATTCTTTTAATTTATAGTCTTCTATCCTTTTATTTTCTATTCTATTTTATTCCATTCTTTTATTTTCTATTATTTTTTTTTCTATTCTGTTTAATTCTATTATTTTATTTTCATTTCTTTCCTATGCTATTTTATTCTATTATATTCCCTTTATTTTCCATTCTGTTATTTTCTATTCTCTTTTATTATTTTTTTTCTCTTTTTTTTTTTTATTCTATTCTTTTATTTTCTATTCTTTCCTATTCTATTTTATTCCCTTATTTTCTATTCTCTTTTATTCTATTCTTTTATTTTCTATTCTTTCCTATTCTATTTTATTCTATTCTATACCCTTTTTTCCTATTCAGTCCAGTTCTGTTTTACTCTATTCTTTCATTTTATGGTCTTCTATCCTATTCTTTTATTTTCTGTTTTATTTTATTCTATTTTATTTTCTAGTCTTTCCTATTCTTTTCTATTCTTTTTTTTTTTTACTCTATTTTGTTTTTGATTTCTTTTCCATGCAATTTTATTCTATTCCATTCCCTTATTTTCCATTCTATAATTTTCTGTTCTCTTTTATTCCTATGCTTTTATTTTCTCATCTTTTCTATTCTTTTATTTTATTTTCTAGTCTTTTCTGTGCTAATTTATTCTATTCTATACCCTTATTTTCTATTCTCTCCAGTTCTGTTTTACTCTATTCTTTTAATTTATAGTCTTCTATCCTTTTATTTTCTATTCTATTTTATTCCATTCTTTTATTTTCTATTATTTTTATTTATTTTCCATTCTGTTATTTTCTATTCTCTTTTATTAATTTTTTTTCTCATTTTTTTCTATTCTATTCTTTTATTTTCTATTCTTTCCTATTCTATTTTATTCTATTTTATTCCCTTATTTTCTATTCTCTTTTATTCTATTCTTTTATTTTCTATTCTTTCCTATTCTATTTTATTCTATTCTATACCCTTATTTTCTATTCACTCCAGTTCTGTTTTACTCTATTCTTTCATTTTATGGTCTTCTATCCTATTCTTTTGTTTTCTATTTTATTTTATTCTATTTTATTTTCTAGTCTTTCCTATTCTTTTCTATTCTTTTTTTTTTACTCTATTTTGTTTTTGATTTCTTTTCCAATGCAATTTTATTATATTCTATTCCCTTATTTTCTATTCTATTATATTCCCTTTATTTTCCATTCTGTTATTTTCTATTCTCTTTTATTAATTTTTTTTTCTCATTTTTTTCTATTCTATTCTTTTATTTTCTATTCTTTCCTATTCTATTTTATTCTATTTTATTCCCTTATTTTCTATTCTCTTTTATTCTATCCTTCTATTTTCTATTCTTTCCTATTCTATTTTATTCTATTCTATACCCTTTTTTCCTATTCACTCCAGTTCTGTTTTACTCTATTCTTTCATTTTATGGTCTTCTATCCTATTCTTTTATTTTCTATTTTATTTTATTCTATTTTATTTTCTAGTCTTTCCTATTCTTTTCTATTCTTTTTTTTTTACTCTATTTTGTTTTTGATTTCTTTTCCATGCAATTTTATTCTATTCCATTCCCTTATTTTCCATTCTATAATTTTCTGTTCTCTTTTATTCCTATGCATTTATTTTCTCATCTTTTCTATTCTTTTATTTTATTTTCTAGTCTTTTCTGTGCTAATTTATTCTATTCAATACCCTTATTTTCTATTCTCTCCAGTTCTGTTTTACTCTATTCTTTTAATTTATAGTCTTCTATCCTTTTATTTTCTATTCTATTTTATTCCATTCTTTTATTTTCTATTATTTTTTTTTCTATTCTGTTTAATTCTATTATTTTATTTTCATTTCTTTCCTATGCTATTTTATTCTATTATATTCCCTTTATTTTCCATTCTGTTATTTTCTATTCTCTTTTATTATTATTTTTTCTCATTTTTTTCTATTCTATTCTTTTATTTTCTATTCTTTCCTATTCTATTTTATTCTATTCTATACCCTTTTTTCCTATTCAGTCCAGTTCTGTTTTACTCTATTCTTTCATTTTATGGTCTTCTATCCTATTCTTTTATTTTCTATTTTATTTTATTCTATTTTATTTTCTAGTCTTTCCTATTCTTTTCTATTCTATTTTTTTACGCTATTTTGTTTTTGATTTCTTTTCCATGCTATTTTATTATATTCTATTCCCTTATTTTCTATTCTATTTTATTCCAGTCTTGTTTTTTTAAATTTAATTCTAATTCGACTCGAGCTGATTCGAATTTCGGAGCAAATTTTGTTTTTCGTTATTTTGGATTCATTTAAAAATAATTACTATTGTAATCCGAATAACAAAAAAAAATTGTTCGAAAATTTCGATTCGGGACGAAACGCGCACGTCCAGCACAGCAATGGAACCTTGCCGGAGATCTAATCCATCCCCACACTATTGATATGTACGGGTGCCGACTGCGCCAGATTTGCCGGGACAGTCCCGGGAGTTGGGGGCTCTGTCCCGGGATCGCAGCACCGTTATTTAATACTGATCATGCAGAGTGGCTCAAAAAAGGTTAATAATGGGGGGGGAAGGGAGATTTGGGGGGCTTAAGTGGGCGGTCCTTGCATATTTAGGAGTGGCGCTGCACCCACCATGGCCGGTAGATCAGCACGTTATCTCTCACATATAAGCAGTAAGTCAGCGCGGCCGCTCTTTTTTTCTTTTAGAGAGGCGTAGAAGTGGCCGGTAAAAGGCTGCAGGTAATAAGAACAAACGGGGTCCCCGGCTTCTGCTTCCTCCTCTCCATACAAAGTGGGCGTGTCGGGTGACAGTACAGCGGTGTACGGGGAGGGGGGGGGGGTCTGCCCATAGGTTGGTGAGCAGGACCGGCACAAGGGGTGGGCAGGAGGGCCGGCTGCCCCCCCCCCGGGCACTGGGGTATTATATGAGGTGGAAGGGCACCGCTAGGAGATGGGAGGCGGGGATTTGTGTTGGAAGGGGGACGACAAGGGTTAAGTATTGTTTTAGGAGGGGAAATTTGGGAGGGAGGGTATTTGTACTAGAAGGGGGAATTTGGGGGGGGACAATTGTGCTGGGAGGAGGGATGTAGGGGGAAATTTGTGCTGGGAGGGGGCATTTGGGGGGGGGCCATTTTGTGCTGGGAGGGGGATTTAAGGGGAATTTGTGCTGGGAAGGGGGTATTCGGGGGGGTGGGGGAGAAATTTGTGCTGGGGGGGATTTTTGCTGGGAGGGTGAATTTAGGGGAATTTATGCTGGGAGGGGAGATTTGGGGAGAGGGGGGGAATTTGTGCTGGTTGAGGGGATTAGGGGGAATTGGGCTGGGAGGGGGTATTTGGGGGGGTGGCGGAGATTTGGGGAGAAATTTGTGCCGGGAGGGGGGATTTGTGCTGGTTGGGGGATTACGGGGGAATTGGGAGGGGGGGAATTTGTTCTGGGTGGGGGGATTTGGAGGAGAGGATTTTTGCTGGAAGGGGGGATTTAAGGGGAATTTGTGCTGGGAGGAGGGATTTGGGGGGGGAATTTGTGCTGGGGGGGCATTTGGGGGGGGGGACATTTTGTGCTGGGAGGGGGATTTAAGGGGAATTTGTGCTGGGAAGGGGATATTCGGGGGGGGGAGAAATTTGTGCTGGTGGGGAGGATTTTTGCTGGGAGGGTGAATTTAGGGGAATTTATGCTGGGAGGCGAGATTTGGGGAGAGGGGGGGAATTTGTGCTGGTTGAGGGGATTAGGGGGAATTGGGCTGGGAGGGGGTATTTGGGGGGGGCGGCGGAGATTTGGGGAGAAATTTGTGCCGGGAGGGGGGATTTGTGCTGGTTGGGGGGATTACGGGGGAATTGGGCTGTGAGGGGAGGATTTGGGGAGGAATTTGTTCTGGGAGGGGGGATTTGTGCTGGGTGGGGGGATTTGGAGGAGGGGATTTTTGCTGGAAGGGGGATTTAAGGGGAATTTGTGCTGGGAGGAGGGATTTGTGCTGGGTGGGGGGATTTGGAGGAGGGGATTTTTGCTGGAAGGGGGGATTTAAGGGGAATTTGTGCTGGGAGGAGGGATTTGGGGGGAATTTGTGCTGGAAGTGGATTTCTGATGATATATTTGTGCTGGGAGGGGGGATTTGGGTGGGTGGGAGATGTGTACTAGGAGGGGTAATTTTAGGGCTAGGAGGATGGCTTTTTTTTGAGGGGGGTGGGGGGGGGAGGCAAAGATTTGTTCTGGGAGGGGAGATTTTTCAGCAGAGGGGGTAGATTTATACCGGATGAGGGGCTGTAGATGACCTTGTCCCGGCACGGTTGGTGACCCCCCCCGGCCAGGATCCTCCAGTCAAGTCGCTCCACAGAAAGTACATTGTCTGACTTGTCCTCCCCCAGTTGGGGGTGGGCAAGAGGGGAAGCCGCCTAGGGCGCTTCAGCAGGAGGGGGGTGCAAAGAGGGCAGAACCTGCAACCAGTGAGGCGGAGTGAGGCGGAGTGAGGCGGAGTGAGGCGGGGTGAGGCGGAGTGAGGCGGAGTGAGGAGGCGGAGTGAGGAGGCGGAGTGAGGAGGCGGAGTGAGGAGGCGGAGTGAGGAGGCGGAGTGAGGAGGCGGAGTGAGGAGGCGGGGTGAGGCGGAGTGAGGAGGCGGAGTGAGGAGGCGGAGTGAGGCGGAGTGAGGCGGGGTGAGGCGGGGTGAGGCGGAGTGAGGAGGCGGAGTGAGGCGGAGTGAGGCGGGGTGAGGCGGAGTGAGGTGGAGTGAGGAGGCAGAGTGAGGCGGAGTGAGGTGGAGTGAGGCGGAGTGAGGAGGCGGAGTGAGGCGGAGTGAGGAGGCGGAGTGAGGAGGCGGAGTGAGGAGGCGGAGTGAGGAGGCGGAGTGAGGAGGCGGAGTGAGGAGGCGGAGTGAGGAGGCGGAGTGAGGCGGAGTGAGGAGGCGGAGTGAGGAGGCGGAGTGAGGAGGCGGAGTGAGGCGGAGTGAGGAGGCGGAGTGAGGAGGCGGAGTGAGGCGGAGTGAGGCGGGGTGAGGCGGAGTGAGGCGGAGTGAGGCGGGGTGAGGCGGAGTGAGGCGGAGTGAGGCGAGGTGAGGAGGCGGAGTGAGGCGGAGTGCTCCTTTAAGCTGCACATTCTGTGTAGTGACTTGGTGTCTGGGAAACGGCACTCGGCGGACTTCGCTCTCCGGTGACGGGGGGTAAATATTTGCACCCCTCTTATCTCCGAGCCGCTGATAGTCTATTGATGAGTCACCCCAGAGCTCCGCCCCCTCAATCCGCAATGTTTATACCGAGATAACGAAGTTTATACAACGAAAATACCCAAGGAACATGAACACCATCCCTACAGTCACACACGGAGGGGGGAACATGAACACCATCCCTACAGTCACACACGGAGGTGGGAACATGAACACCATCCCTACAGTCACACACGGAGGTGGGAACATGAACACCATCCCTACAGTCACACACGGAGGTGGGAACATGAACACCATCCCTACAGTCACACACGGAGGTGGGAACATGAACACCATCCCTACAGTCACACACGGAGGTGGGAACATGAACACCATCCCTACAGTCACACACGGAGGGGGGAACATGAACACCATCCCTACAGTCACACACGGAGGTGGGAACATGAACACCATCCCTACAGTCACACACGGAGGTGGGAACATGAACACCATCCCTACAGTCACACACAGAGGGGGGAACATGAACACCATCCCTACAGTCACACACGGAGGTGGGAACATGAACACCATCCCTACAGTCACACACGGAGGTGGGAACATGAACACCATCCCTACAGTCACACACGGAGGGGGGAACATGAACACCATCCCTACAGTCACACACGGAGGTGGGAACATGAACACCATCCCTACAGTCACACACGAAGGTGGGAACATGAACACCATCCCTACAGTCACACACGGAGGTGGGAACATGAACACCATCCCTACAGTCACACACAGAGGGGGGAACATGAACACCATCCCTACAGTCACACACGGAGGTGGGAACATGAACACCATCCCTACAGTCACACACGGAGGTGGGAACATGAACACCATCCCTACAGTCACACACGGAGGTGGGAACATGAACACCATCCCTACAGTCACACACAGAGGGGGGAACATGAACACCATCCCTACAGTCACACACGGAGGTGGGAACATGAACACCATCCCTACAGTCACACACGGAGGGGGGAACATGAACACCATCCCTACAGTCACACACGGAGGTGGGAACATGAACACCATCCCTACAGTCACACACGGAGGTGGGAACATGAACACCATCCCTACAGTCACACACAGAGGGGGGAACATGAACACCATCCCTACAGTCACACACGGAGGTGGGAACATGAACACCATCCCTACAGTCACACACGGAGGTGGGAACATGAACACCATCCCTACAGTCACACACAGAGGGGGGAACATGAACACCATCCCTACAGTCACACACGGAGGTGGGAACATGAACACCATCCCTACAGTCACACACGGAGGTGGGAACATGAACACCATCCCTACAGTCACACACGGAGGTGGGAACATGAACACCATCCCTACAGTCACACACAGAGGGGGGAACATGAACACCATCCCTACAGTCACACACGGAGGTGGGAACATGAACACCATCCCTACAGTCACACACGGAGGGGGGAACATGAACACCATCCCTACAGTCACACACGGAGGGGGGAACATGAACACCATCCCTACAGTCACACACGGAGGTGGGAACATGAACACCATCCCTACAGTCACACACGGAGGTGGGAACATGAACACCATCCCTACAGTCACACACGGAGGTGGGAACATGAACACCATCCCTACAGTCACACACGGAGGTGGGAACATGAACACCATCCCTACAGTCACACACGGAGGGGGGAACATGAACACCATCCCTACAGTCACACACGGAGGGGGGAACATGAACACCATCCCTACAGTCACACACGGAGGTGGGAACATGAACACCATCCCTACAGTCACACACGGAGGTGGGAACATGAACACCATCCCTACAGTCACACACAGAGGGGGGAACATGAACACCATCCCTACAGTCACACACGGAGGTGGGAACATGAACACCATCCCTACAGTCACACACGGAGGTGGGAACATGAACACCATCCCTACAGTCACACACAGAGGGGGGAACATGAACACCATCCCTACAGTCACACACGGAGGTGGGAACATGAACACCATCCCTACAGTCACACACGAAGGTGGGAACATGAACACCATCCCTACAGTCACACACGGAGGTGGGAACATGAACACCATCCCTACAGTCACACACAGAGGGGGGAACATGAACACCATCCCTACAGTCACACACGGAGGTGGGAACATGAACACCATCCCTACAGTCACACACGGAGGTGGGAACATGAACACCATCCCTACAGTCACACACGGAGGTGGGAACATGAACACCATCCCTACAGTCACACACAGAGGGGGGAACATGAACACCATCCCTACAGTCACACACGGAGGTGGGAACATGAACACCATCCCTACAGTCACACACGGAGGGGGGAACATGAACACCATCCCTACAGTCACACACGGAGGTGGGAACATGAACACCATCCCTACAGTCACACACGGAGGTGGGAACATGAACACCATCCCTACAGTCACACACGGAGGGGGGAACATGAACACCATCCCTACAGTCACACACGGAGGTGGGAACATGAACACCATCCCTACAGTCACACACGGAGGTGGGAACATGAACACCATCCCTACAGTCACACACAGAGGGGGGAACATGAACACCATCCCTACAGTCACACACGGAGGTGGGAACATGAACACCATCCCTACAGTCACACACGAAGGTGGGAACATGAACACCATCCCTACAGTCACACACGGAGGAGGGAACATGAACACCATCCCTACAGTCACACACGGAGGGGGGAACATGAACACCATCCCTACAGTCACACACGGAGGTGGGAACATGAACACCATCCCTACAGTCACACACGGAGGGGGGAACATGAACACCATCCCTACAGTCACACACGGAGGGGGGAACATGAACACCATCCCTACAGTCACACACGGAGGAGGGAACATGAACACCATCCCTACAGTCACACACGGAGGAGGGAACATGAACACCATCCCTACAGTCACACACGGAGGTGGGAACATGAACACCATCCCTACAGTCACACACGGAGGGGGGAACATGAACACCATCCCTACAGTCACACACGGAGGGGGGAACATGAACACCATCCCTACAGTCACACACGGAGGAGGGAACATGAACACCATCCCTACAGTCACACACGGAGGGGGGAACATGAACACCATCCCTACAGTCACACACGGAGGTGGGAACATGAACACCATCCCTACAGTCACACACGGAGGGGGGAACATGAACACCATCCCTACAGTCACACACGGAGGTGGGAACATGAACACCATCCCTACAGTCACACACGGAGGGGGGAACATGAACACCATCCCTACAGTCACACACGGAGGAGGGAACATGAACACCATCCCTACAGTCACACACGGAGGGGGGAACATGAACACCATCCCTACAGTCACACACGGAGGGGGGAACATGAACACCATCCCTACAGTCACACACGGAGGGGGAACATGAACACCATCCCTACAGTCACACACGGAGGGGGGAACATGAACACCATCCCTACAGTCACACACGGAGGTGGGAACATGAACACCATCCCTACAGTCACACACGGAGGGGGGAACATGAACACCATCCCTACAGTCACACACGGAGGGGGGAACATGAACACCATCCCTACAGTCACACACGGAGGAGGGAACATGAACACCATCCCTACAGTCACACACGGAGGGGGGAACATGAACACCATCCCTACAGTCACACACGGAGGTGGGAACATGAACACCATCCCTACAGTCACACACGGAGGGGGGAACATGAACACCATCCCTACAGTCACACACGGAGGGGGGAACATGAACACCATCCCTACAGTCACACACGGAGGGGGGAACATGAACACCATCCCTACAGTCACACACGGAGGGGGGAACATGAACACCATCCCTACAGTCACACACGGAGGGGGGAACATGAACACCATCCCTACAGTCACACACGGAGGGGGGAACATGAACACCATCCCTACAGTCACACACGGAGGGGGAACATGAACACCATCCCTACAGTCACACACGGAGGGGGGAACATGAACACCATCCCTACAGTCACACACGGAGGGGGGAACATGAACACCATCCCTACAGTCACACACGGAGGGGGGAACATGAACACCATCCCTACAGTCACACACGGAGGGGGGAACATGAACACCATCCCTACAGTCACACACGGAGGGGGGAACATGAACACCATCCCTACAGTCACACACGGAGGGGGGAACATGAACACCATCCCTACAGTCACACACGGAGGGGGGAACATGAACACCATCCCTACAGTCACACACGGAGGGGGGAACATGAACACCATCCCTACAGTCACACACGGAGGGGGGAACATGAACACCATCCCTACAGTCACACACGGAGGTGGGAACATGAACACCATCCCTACAGTCACACACGGAGGGGGGAACATGAACACCATCCCTACAGTCACACACGGAGGGGGGAACATGAACACCATCCCTACAGTCACACACGGAGGGGGGAACATGAACACCATCCCTACAGTCACACACGGAGGGGGGAACATGAACACCATCCCTACAGTCACACACGGAGGGGGGAACATGAACACCATCCCTACAGTCACACACGGAGGGGGGAACATGAACACCATCCCTACAGTCACACACGGAGGGGGGAACATGAACACCATCCCTACAGTCACACACGGAGGGGGGAACATGAACACCATCCCTACAGTCACACACGGAGGGGGGAACATGAACACCATCCCTACAGTCACACACGGAGGGGGGAACATGAACACCATCCCTACAGTCACACACGGAGGGGGGAACATGAACACCATCCCTACAGTCACACACGGAGGGGGGAACATGAACACCATCCCTACAGTCACACACGGAGGGGGGAACATGAACACCATCCCTACAGTCACACACGGAGGGGGGAACATGAACACCATCCCTACAGTCACACACGGAGGTGGGAACATGAACACCATCCCTACAGTCACACACGGAGGGGGGAACATGAACACCATCCCTACAGTCACACACGGAGGTGGGAACATGAACACCATCCCTACAGTCACACACGGAGGGGGGAACATGAACACCATCCCTACAGTCACACACGGAGGGGGGAACATGAACACCATCCCTACAGTCACACACGGAGGAGGGAACATGAACACCATCCCTACAGTCACACACGGAGGGGGGAACATGAACACCATCCCTACAGTCACACACGGAGGTGGGAACATGAACACCATCCCTACAGTCACACACGGAGGGGGGAACATGAACACCATCCCTACAGTCACACACGGAGGGGGGAACATGAACACCATCCCTACAGTCACACACGGAGGAGGGAACATGAGAACATGAACACCATCCCTACAGTCACACACGGAGGGGGGAACATGAACACCATCCCTACAGTCACACACGGAGGAGGGGAACATGAACACCATCCCTACAGTCACACACGGAGGGGGGAACATGAACACCATCCCTACAGTCACACACGGAGGGGGGAACATGAACACCATCCCTACAGTCACACACGGAGGGAGGGAACATGAACACCATCCCTACAGTCACACACGGAGGGGGGAACATGAACACCATCCCTACAGTCACACACGGAGGTGGGAACATGAACACCATCCCTACAGTCACACACGGAGGGGGGAACATGAACACCATCCCTACAGTCACACACGGAGGGGGGAACATGAACACCATCCCTACAGTCACACACGGAGGAGGGAACATGAACACCATCCCTACAGTCACACACGGAGGGGGGAACATGAACACCATCCCTACAGTCACACACGGAGGGGGGAACATGAACACCATCCCTACAGTCACACACGGAGGGGGGAACATGAACACCATCCCTACAGTCACACACGGAGGGGGGAACATGAACACCATCCCTACAGTCACACACGGAGGGTGGGAACATGAACACCATCCCTACAGTCACACACGGAGGGGGGAACATGAACACCATCCCTACAGTCACACACGGAGGGGGGAACATGAACACCATCCCTACAGTCACACACGGAGGTGGGAACATGAACACCATCCCTACAGTCACACACGGAGGGGGGAACATGAACACCATCCCTACAGTCACACACGGAGGGGGGAACATGAACACCATCCCTACAGTCACACACGGAGGGGGAACATGAACACCATCCCTACAGTCACACACGGAGGGGGGAACATGAACACCATCCCTACAGTCACACACGGAGGGGGGAACATGAACACCATCCCTACAGTCACACACGGAGGGGGGAACATGAACACCATCCCTACAGTCACACACGGAGGGGGGAACATGAACACCATCCCTACAGTCACACACGGAGGGGGAACATGAACACCATCCCTACAGTCACACACGGAGGGGGGAACATGAACACCATCCCTACAGTCACACACGGAGGGGGAACATGAACACCATCCCTACAGTCACACACGGAGGGGGGAACATGAACACCATCCCTACAGTCACACACGGAGGGGGGAACATGAACACCATCCCTACAGTCACACACGGAGGGGGGAACATGAACACCATCCCTACAGTCACACACGGAGGGGGGAACATGAACACCATCCCTACAGTCACACACGGAGGGGGGAACATGAACACCATCCCTACAGTCACACACGGAGGTGGGAACATGAACACCATCCCTACAGTCACACACGGAGGGGGGAACATGAACACCATCCCTACAGTCACACACGGAGGGGGAACATGAACACCATCCCTACAGTCACACACGGAGGGGGGAACATGAACACCATCCCTACAGTCACACACGGAGGGGGGAACATGAACACCATCCCTACAGTCACACACGGAGGGGGGAACATGAACACCATCCCTACAGTCACACACGGAGGGGGGAACATGAACACCATCCCTACAGTCACACACGGAGGGGGGAACATGAACACCATCCCTACAGTCACACACGGAGGGGGGAACATGAACACCATCCCTACAGTCACACACGGAGGGGGGAACATGAACACCATCCCTACAGTCACACACGGAGGGGGGAACATGAACACCATCCCTACAGTCACACACGGAGGGGGGAACATGAACACCATCCCTACAGTCACACACGGAGGGGGGAACATGAACACCATCCCTACAGTCACACACGGAGGGGGAACATGAACACCATCCCTACAGTCACACACGGAGGGGGGAACATGAACACCATCCCTACAGTCACACACGGAGGGGGGAACATGAACACCATCCCTACAGTCACACACGGAGGAGGGAACATGAACACCATCCCTACAGTCACACACGGAGGGGGAACATGAACACCATCCCTACAGTCACACACGGAGGGGGGAACATGAACACCATCCCTACAGTCACACACGGAGGGGGGAACATGAACACCATCCCTACAGTCACACACGGAGGGGGAACATGAACACCATCCCTACAGTCACACACGGAGGTGGGAACATGAACACCATCCCTACAGTCACACACGGAGGGGGGAACATGAACACCATCCCTACAGTCACACACGGAGGGGGAACATGAACACCATCCCTACAGTCACACACGGAGGGGGGAACATGAACACCATCCCTACAGTCACACACGGAGGGGGGAACATGAACACCATCCCTACAGTCACACACGGAGGGGGGAACATGAACACCATCCCTACAGTCACACACGGAGGGGGGAACATGAACACCATCCCTACAGTCACACACGGAGGGGGGAACATGAACACCATCCCTACAGTCACACACGGAGGGGGGAACATGAACACCATCCCTACAGTCACACACGGAGGGGGGAACATGAACACCATCCCTACAGTCACACACGGAGGGGGGAACATGAACACCATCCCTACAGTCACACACGGAGGGGGGAACATGAACACCATCCCTACAGTCACACACGGAGGGGGGAACATGAACACCATCCCTACAGTCACACACGGAGGGGGGAACATGAACACCATCCCTACAGTCACACACGGAGGGGGGAACATGAACACCATCCCTACAGTCACACACGGAGGGGGGAACATGAACACCATCCCTACAGTCACACACGGAGGGGGGAACATGAACACCATCCCTACAGTCACACACGGAGGGGGGAACATGAACACCATCCCTACAGTCACACACGGAGGGGGGAACATGAACACCATCCCTACAGTCACACACGGAGGGGGGAACATGAACACCATCCCTACAGTCACACACGGAGGGGGGAACATGAACACCATCCCTACAGTCACACACGGAGGGGGGAACATGAACACCATCCCTACAGTCACACACGGAGGGGGGAACATGAACACCATCCCTACAGTCACACACGGAGGGGGGAACATGAACACCATCCCTACAGTCACACACGGAGGGGGGAACATGAACACCATCCCTACAGTCACACACGGAGGGGGGAACATGAACACCATCCCTACAGTCACACACGGAGGAGGGAACATGAACACCATCCCTACAGTCACACACGGAGGGGGAACATGAACACCATCCCTACAGTCACACACGGAGGGGGGAACATGAACACCATCCCTACAGTCACACACGGAGGAGGGAACATGAACACCATCCCTACAGTCACACACGGAGGGGGGAACATGAACACCATCCCTACAGTCACACACGGAGGGGGGAACATGAACACCATCCCTACAGTCACACACGGAGGAGGGAACATGAACACCATCCCTACAGTCACACACGGAGGGGGGAACATGAACACCATCCCTACAGTCACACACGGAGGTGGGAACATGAACACCATCCCTACAGTCACACACGGAGGGGGGAACATGAACACCATCCCTACAGTCACACACGGAGGGGGGAACATGAACACCATCCCTACAGTCACACACGGAGGGGGGAACATGAACACCATCCCTACAGTCACACACGGAGGGGGGAACATGAACACCATCCCTACAGTCACACACGGAGTGGGAACATGAACACCATCCCTACAGTCACACACGGAGGGGGGAACATGAACACCATCCCTACAGTCACACACGGAGGGGGGAACATGAACACCATCCCTACAGTCACACACGGAGGGGGGAACATGAACACCATCCCTACAGTCACACACGGAGGGGGAACATGAACACCATCCCTACAGTCACACACGGAGGTGGGAACATGAACACCATCCCTACAGTCACACACGGAGGGGGGAACATGAACACCATCCCTACAGTCACACACGGAGGGGGAACATGAACACCATCCCTACAGTCACACACGGAGGGGGGAACATGAACACCATCCCTACAGTCACACACGGAGGGGGGAACATGAACACCATCCCTACAGTCACACACGGAGGGGGGAACATGAACACCATCCCTACAGTCACACACGGAGGGGGGAACATGAACACCATCCCTACAGTCACACACGGAGGGGGGAACATGAACACCATCCCTACAGTCACACACGGAGGGGGAACATGAACACCATCCCTACAGTCACACACGGAGGGGGGAACATGAACACCATCCCTACAGTCACACACGGAGGGGGGAACATGAACACCATCCCTACAGTCACACACGGAGGGGGGAACATGAACACCATCCCTACAGTCACACACGGAGGGGGGAACATGAACACCATCCCTACAGTCACACACGGAGGGGGAACATGAACACCATCCCTACAGTCACACACGGAGGGGGGAACATGAACACCATCCCTACAGTCACACACGGAGGGGGAACATGAACACCATCCCTACAGTCACACACGGAGGGGGGAACATGAACACCATCCCTACAGTCACACACGGAGGGGGAACATGAACACCATCCCTACAGTCACACACGGAGGGGGGAACATGAACACCATCCCTACAGTCACACACGGAGGGGGGAACATGAACACCATCCCTACAGTCACACACGGAGGGGGAACATGAACACCATCCCTACAGTCACACACGGAGGGGGGAACATGAACACCATCCCTACAGTCACACACGGAGGGGGGAACATGAACACCATCCCTACAGTCACACACGGAGGGGGGAACATGAACACCATCCCTACAGTCACACACGGAGGGGGGAACATGAACACCATCCCTACAGTCACACACGGAGGGGGGAACATGAACACCATCCCTACAGTCACACACGGAGGGGGGAACATGAACACCATCCCTACAGTCACACACGGAGGGGGGAACATGAACACCATCCCTACAGTCACACACGGAGGGGGGAACATGAACACCATCCCTACAGTCACACACGGAGGGGGGAACATGAACACCATCCCTACAGTCACACACGGAGGTGGGAACATGAACACCATCCCTACAGTCACACACGGAGGGGGGAACATGAACACCATCCCTACAGTCACACACGGAGGGGGGAACATGAACACCATCCCTACAGTCACACACGGAGGGGGGAACATGAACACCATCCCTACAGTCACACACGGAGGGGGGAACATGAACACCATCCCTACAGTCACACACGGAGGGGGGAACATGAACACCATCCCTACAGTCACACACGGAGGGGGGAACATGAACACCATCCCTACAGTCACACACGGAGGGGGAACATGAACACCATCCCTACAGTCACACACGGAGGGGGGAACATGAACACCATCCCTACAGTCACACACGGAGGGGGGAACATGAACACCATCCCTACAGTCACACACGGAGGGGGGAACATGAACACCATCCCTACAGTCACACACGGAGGGGGGAACATGAACACCATCCCTACAGTCACACACGGAGGGGGGAACATGAACACCATCCCTACAGTCACACACGGAGGGGGGAACATGAACACCATCCCTACAGTCACACACGGAGGGGGGAACATGAACACCATCCCTACAGTCACACACGGAGGGGGGAACATGAACACCATCCCTACAGTCACACACGGAGGGGGGAACATGAACACCATCCCTACAGTCACACACGGAGGGGGGAACATGAACACCATCCCTACAGTCACACACGGAGGGGGGAACATGAACACCATCCCTACAGTCACACACGGAGGGGGAACATGAACACCATCCCTACAGTCACACACGGAGGGGGGAACATGAACACCATCCCTACAGTCACACACGGAGGGGGGAACATGAACACCATCCCTACAGTCACACACGGAGGGGGGAACATGAACACCATCCCTACAGTCACACACGGAGGGGGGAACATGAACACCATCCCTACAGTCACACACGGAGGGGGGAACATGAACACCATCCCTACAGTCACACACGGAGGGGGGAACATGAACACCATCCCTACAGTCACACACGGAGGGGGGAACATGAACACCATCCCTACAGTCACACACGGAGGGGGGAACATGAACACCATCCCTACAGTCACACACGGAGGGGGAACATGAACACCATCCCTACAGTCACACACGGAGGGGGGAACATGAACACCATCCCTACAGTCACACACGGAGGGGGGAACATGAACACCATCCCTACAGTCACACACGGAGGGGGGAACATGAACACCATCCCTACAGTCACACACGGAGGGGGGAACATGAACACCATCCCTACAGTCACACACGGAGGGGGGAACATGAACACCATCCCTACAGTCACACACGGAGGGGGGAACATGAACACCATCCCTACAGTCACACACGGAGGGGGGAACATGAACACCATCCCTACAGTCACACACGGAGGGGGGAACATGAACACCATCCCTACAGTCACACACGGAGGGGGGAACATGAACACCATCCCTACAGTCACACACGGAGGGGGAACATGAACACCATCCCTACAGTCACACACGGAGGGGGGAACATGAACACCATCCCTACAGTCACACACGGAGGGGGAACATGAACACCATCCCTACAGTCACACACGGAGGGGGGAACATGAACACCATCCCTACAGTCACACACGGAGGGGGGAACATGAACACCATCCCTACAGTCACACACGGAGGGGGGAACATGAACACCATCCCTACAGTCACACACGGAGGGGGGAACATGAACACCATCCCTACAGTCACACACGGAGGGGGGAACATGAACACCATCCCTACAGTCACACACGGAGGGGGGAACATGAACACCATCCCTACAGTCACACACGGAGGGGGGAACATGAACACCATCCCTACAGTCACACACGGAGGGGGGAACATGAACACCATCCCTACAGTCACACACGGAGGGGGGAACATGAACACCATCCCTACAGTCACACACGGAGGGGGGAACATGAACACCATCCCTACAGTCACACACGGAGGGGGGAACATGAACACCATCCCTACAGTCACACACGGAGGGGGGAACATGAACACCATCCCTACAGTCACACACGGAGGGGGGAACATGAACACCATCCCTACAGTCACACACGGAGGGGGGAACATGAACACCATCCCTACAGTCACACACGGAGGGGGGAACATGAACACCATCCCTACAGTCACACACGGAGGGGGAACATGAACACCATCCCTACAGTCACACACGGAGGGGGAACATGAACACCATCCCTACAGTCACACACGGAGGGGGAACATGAACACCATCCCTACAGTCACACACGGAGGGGGGAACATGAACACCATCCCTACAGTCACACACGGAGGGGGAACATGAACACCATCCCTACAGTCACACACGGAGGGGGGAACATGAACACCATCCCTACAGTCACACACGGAGGGGGGAACATGAACACCATCCCTACAGTCACACACGGAGGGGGGAACATGAACACCATCCCTACAGTCACACACGGAGGGGGGAACATGAACACCATCCCTACAGTCACACACGGAGGGGGGAACATGAACACCATCCCTACAGTCACACACGGAGGGGGGAACATGAACACCATCCCTACAGTCACACACGGAGGGGGGAACATGAACACCATCCCTACAGTCACACACGGAGGGGGGAACATGAACACCATCCCTACAGTCACACACGGAGGGGGGAACATGAACACCATCCCTACAGTCACACACGGAGGGGGGAACATGAACACCATCCCTACAGTCACACACGGAGGGGGGAACATGAACACCATCCCTACAGTCACACACGGAGGGGGGAACATGAACACCATCCCTACAGTCACACACGGAGGGGGGAACATGAACACCATCCCTACAGTCACACACGGGAGGTGGGAACATGAACACCATCCCTACAGTCACACACGGAGGGGGGAACATGAACACCATCCCTACAGTCACACACGGAGGAGGGACATGAACACCATCCCTACAGTCACACACGGAGTGGGGAACATGAACACCATCCCTACAGTCACACACGGAGGGGGAACATGAACACCATCCCTACAGTCACACACGGAGGGGGGAACATGAACACCATCCCTACAGTCACACACGGAGGGGGGAACATGAACACCATCCCTACAGTCACACACGGAGGGGGGAACATGAACACCATCCCTACAGTCACACACGGAGGGGGGAACATGAACACCATCCCTACAGTCACACACGGAGGGGGGAACATGAACACCATCCCTACAGTCACACACGGAGGGGGGAACATGAACACCATCCCTACAGTCACACACGGAGGAGGGAACATGAACACCATCCCTACAGTCACACACGGAGGGGGGAACATGAACACCATCCCTACAGTCACACACGGAGGGGGGAACATGAACACCATCCCTACAGTCACACACGGAGGGGGGAACATGAACACCATCCCTACAGTCACACACGGAGGGGGGAACATGAACACCATCCCTACAGTCACACACGGAGGTGGGAACATGAACACCATCCCTACAGTCACACACGGAGGGGGGAACATGAACACCATCCCTACAGTCACACACGGAGGGGGGAACATGAACACCATCCCTACAGTCACACACGGAGGGGGGAACATGAACACCATCCCTACAGTCACACACGGAGGGGGGAACATGAACACCATCCCTACAGTCACACACGGAGGGGGGAACATGAACACCATCCCTACAGTCACACACGGAGGGGGGGAACATGAACACCATCCCTACAGTCACACACGGAGGGGGGAACATGAACACCATCCCTACAGTCACACACGGAGGGGGAACATGAACACCATCCCTACAGTCACACACGGAGGGGGGAACATGAACACCATCCCTACAGTCACACACGGAGGTGGGAACATGAACACCATCCCTACAGTCACACACGGAGGGGGGAACATGAACACCATCCCTACAGTCACACACGGAGGGGGGAACATGAACACCATCCCTACAGTCACACACGGAGGGGGGAACATGAACACCATCCCTACAGTCACACACGGAGGGGGGAACATGAACACCATCCCTACAGTCACACACGGAGGGGGGAACATGAACACCATCCCTACAGTCACACACGGAGGGGGGAACATGAACACCATCCCTACAGTCACACACGGAGGGGGGAACCGGGCCTACAGTCACACACGGAGGGGGGAACATGAACACCATCCCTACAGTCACACACGGAGGGGGGAACATGAACACCATCCCTACAGTCACACACGGAGGGGGGAACATGAACACCATCCCTACAGTCACACACGGAGGGGGGAACATGAACACCATCCCTACAGTCACACACGGAGGGGGGAACATGAACACCATCCCTACAGTCACACACGGAGGGGGGAACATGAACACCATCCCTACAGTCACACACGGAGGGGGGAACATGAACACCATCCCTACAGTCACACACGGAGGGGGGAACATGAACACCATCCCTACAGTCACACACGGAGGGGGGAACATGAACACCATCCCTACAGTCACACACGGAGGGGGGAACATGAACACCATCCCTACAGTCACACACGGAGGGGGGAACATGAACACCATCCCTACAGTCACACACGGAGGGGGGAACATGAACACCATCCCTACAGTCACACACGGAGGGGGGAACATGAACACCATCCCTACAGTCACACACGGAGGGGGGAACATGAACACCATCCCTACAGTCACACACGGAGGGGGGAACATGAACACCATCCCTACAGTCACACACGGAGGGGGGAACATGAACACCATCCCTACAGTCACACACGGAGGGGGGAACATGAACACCATCCCTACAGTCACACACGGAGGGGGGAACATGAACACCATCCCTACAGTCACACACGGAGGGGGGAACATGAACACCATCCCTACAGTCACACACGGAGGGGGGAACATGAACACCATCCCTACAGTCACACACGGAGGGGGGAACATGAACACCATCCCTACAGTCACACACGGAGGGGGGAACATGAACACCATCCCTACAGTCACACACGGAGGGGGGAACATGAACACCATCCCTACAGTCACACACGGAGGGGGGAACATGAACACCATCCCTACAGTCACACACGGAGGGGGGAACATGAACACCATCCCTACAGTCACACACGGAGGGGGGAACATGAACACCATCCCTACAGTCACACACGGAGGGGGGAACATGAACACCATCCCTACAGTCACACACGGAGGGGGGAACATGAACACCATCCCTACAGTCACACACGGAGGGGGGAACATGAACACCATCCCTACAGTCACACACGGAGGGGGGAACATGAACACCATCCCTACAGTCACACACGGAGGGGGGAACATGAACACCATCCCTACAGTCACACACGGAGGGGGGAACATGAACACCATCCCTACAGTCACACACGGAGGGGGGAACATGAACACCATCCCTACAGTCACACACGGAGGGGGGAACATGAACACCATCCCTACAGTCACACACGGAGGGGGGAACATGAACACCATCCCTACAGTCACACACGGAGGGGGGAACATGAACACCATCCCTACAGTCACACACGGAGGGGGGAACATGAACACCATCCCTACAGTCACACACGGAGGGGGGAACATGAACACCATCCCTACAGTCACACACGGAGGGGGGAACATGAACACCATCCCTACAGTCACACACGGAGGGGGGAACATGAACACCATCCCTACAGTCACACACGGAGGGGGGAACATGAACACCATCCCTACAGTCACACACGGAGGGGGGAACATGAACACCATCCCTACAGTCACACACGGAGGGGGGAACATGAACACCATCCCTACAGTCACACACGGAGGGGGGAACATGAACACCATCCCTACAGTCACACACGGAGGGGGGAACATGAACACCATCCCTACAGTCACACACGGAGGGGGGAACATGAACACCATCCCTACAGTCACACACGGAGGGGGGAACATGAACACCATCCCTACAGTCACACACGGAGGGGGGAACATGAACACCATCCCTACAGTCACACACGGAGGGGGGAACATGAACACCATCCCTACAGTCACACACGGAGGTGGGAACATGAACACCATCCCTACAGTCACACACGGAGGGGGGAACATGAACACCATCCCTACAGTCACACACGGAGGGGGGAACATGAACACCATCCCTACAGTCACACACGGAGGGGGGAACATGAACACCATCCCTACAGTCACAGACGGAGGTGGGAACATGAACACCATCCCTACAGTCACAGACGGAGGTGGGAACATGAACACCATCCCTACAGTCACAGACGGAGGGGGGAACATGAACACCATCCCTACAGTCACACACGGAGGTGGGAACATGAACACCATCCCTACAGTCACACACGGAGGTGGGAACATGAACACCATCCCTACAGTCACACACGGAGGGGGGAACATGAACACCATCCCTACAGTCACACACGGAGGTGGGAACATGAACACCATCCCTACAGTCACACACGGAGGGGGGAACATGAACACCATCCCTACAGTCACACACGGAGGGGGGGACATGAACACCATCCCTACAGTCACACACGGAGGGGGGGACATGAACACCATCCCTACAGTCACAGACGGAGGTGGGAACATGAACACCATCCCTACAGTCACAGACGGAGGTGGGAACATGAACACCATCCCTACAGTCACAGACGGAGGGGGGAACATGAACACCATCCCTACAGTCACACACGGAGGTGGAAACATGAACACCATCCCTACAGTCACACACGGAGGTGGGAACATGATGCTTTGGGGCTGTTTCTCTGATAAAGGTACAGGCCGACTTTGCCGCATTGAGGGTCCAATGTACGGGGCCACGTATTGTAAGATTCTGGATGAGAACCTTCTTCCCTCACCCAGAACACTGAAGATGGGTCATGGACGGGTCTTCCAGCATCACAATCACCCAAAACATACCGCCAAGGCAACAAAGGAGGGGCTCAAGAAGAAGCACATGAAGGTCATGGAGTGGCCTATCCAGTCTCCAGATCTTAATCCTATAGGGAGAGACACCTCCGGCCACTTTGGAAAGCGACTATTGAGTCACTTGGACGGCTTTAATGAGAAAGCCGCCGCCGGCTGGAAAAAATGTAAAATTGCTTCATCCGTAATCCCAGTAAAGCATTTGCAAACCGCAACGTATATATATATATATATATGTATTGTGTGGGGCAGGTGGAGATATATATTTATATACACACTGGAGTGTATTTATATATATATATATGAAAATTTAAAAAAAAAAGATGTTTCAAATGGGTAAAAGTCGAACGTTCTCTGGCTTTATTCTCTGCAATTCGAATGTGTATTTACAGACGATAACCCCGTACGGCCACTAGATGGTGCACTGATGAACATCTTTATCACCTGTGATAGCGCCATCTAGTAGCTAGAATGAGTTTTTTGGGGGTTTTTTTTTAACCTACACATTCGAATTGCAGAACATATAATCTTAGAACATTCGATTTGTGCAGAGCAATACTACATGTGATTTTAAGGGGAAAAACTGCAATGCTAAAAAAAATTCTTTATAGTAAATACCCCCTTTATGTCCACTGACTGTATAAATGTGGAATCCTGGGTGAATGCGGTATAAATCCTGAGTGAAAATGGTGTGAATACGAAGTGAATCCTGGGTGAATGTGGAGTTAATCCTTGGTGAATGCGCTGTGAATGCTTTATGACTGCGGAGTGAATCCTGGGTGAAAACCTTTGTAAAGGGACCCTTTAATAATATTTATAGTGCACACACCAGACATAGCAATAGACACGGTTGGTACAAAACACATAGCGTTTCCAGTGAATCTTGGGTGAATTCTGGATGAAAATAGTATGAATGCGGAGTGAATCCTGGGTGAAAGCGGTATAAATGCGGAGTGAATCCTGGCTGAAAGCGGTATGAATGTGGAGTGAATCCTGGGTGAATGCGGTGTAAAAGTGGTGTGAATCCTGGGTGAAAGTGGTATGAATGCGGAGTGAATCCTGGGTGAAAGTGGTATGAATGCAGAGTGAATCCTGGGTGAAAGTGGTATGAATGCAGAGTGAATCCTGGGTGAAAGTGGTATGAATGTAGAGTGAATCCTGGGTGAAAGTGGTATGAATGTGGAGTGAATCCTGGGTGAAAGTGGTATGAATGTGGAGTGAAAGCAGTATGAATTCTGGGTGAAAGCAGGATGAATGCAGAGTGAATCCTGGGTGAAAGCAGTATGAATGCAGAGTGAATCCTGGGTGAAAGCGGTATAAATGCGGAGTGAATCCTGGGTGAAAGCGGTATGAATGTGGAGTGAATCCTGGGTGAATGCGGTGTAAAAGTGGTGTGAATCATGGGTGAAAGTGGTATGAATGCGGAGTGAATCCTGGGTGAAAGTGGTATGAATGCAGAGTGAATCCTGGGTGAAAGTGGTATGAATGCAGAGTGAATCCTGGGTGAAAGTGGTATGAATGCAGAGTGAATCCTGGGTGAAAGTGGTATGAATGTAGAGTGAATCCTGGGTGAAAGTGGTATGAATGTGGAGTGAATCCTGGGTGAAAGCGGTATGAATGCAGTGTAAAAGTGGTGTGAAAGCGGTATGAATGCAGAGTGAATCCTGGATGAAAGTGGTATGAATGCAGAGTGAATCCTGGGTGAAAGCCGTATGAATGCAGAGTGAATCCTGGGTGAAAGCGGTATGAATGCGGTGTAAAAGTGGTGTGAATCCTGGGTGAAAACGGTATGAATGCAGTGTAAAAGTGGTGTGAATCCTGGGTGAATATGGTATGAATGCAGAGTGAAAGCAGTATGAATCCTGGGTGAAAGTGGTATGAATGCAGAGGGAATCCTGGGTGAAAGCGGTATGAATGCAGAGGGAATGCTGGGTGAAAGTGGTATGAATGCAGAGTGAATCCTGGGTGAATGCAGAGTGAATCCTGGGTGAACACATTCATACCGCTGAGTGAATCCTGGGTGAATGCAGAGTGAATCCTGGGTGAAAGCGGTATGAATGTGGAGTGAATCCTGGGTGAATGCGGTATGAATGCAGAGTGAAAGCAGGATGAATGCAGAGTGAATCCTGGGTGAAAGCGGTATGAATGCGGAGTGAATCCTGGGTGAAAGCGGTATGAATGCGGAGTGAATCCTGGGTGAAAGCGGTATGAATGCAGAGTGAATGTGGTGTAAAAGTGGTATGAATGCAGAGTGAATCCTGGGTAAAAGAGGTATGAATGCGGAGTGAATCCTGGGTGAAAGCGGTATGAATGCGGAGTGAATCCTGGGTGAAAGCGGTATGAATGCGGAGTGAATCCTGGGTGAAAGCGGTATGAATGCGGAGTGAATCCTGGGTGAAAGCGGTATGAATGCGGAGTGAATCCTGGGTGAAAGCGGTATGAATGTGGAGTGAATCCTGGGTGAATGTGGTATGAATGCAGAGTGAATGTGGTGTAAAAGTGGTATGAATGCGGAGTGAATCCTGGGTGAAAGCGGTATGAATGCGGAGTGAATCCTGGGTGAAAGCGGTATGAATGCGGAGTGAATCCTGGGTGAAAGCGGTATGAATGCGGAGTGAATCCTGGGTGAAAGCGGTATGAATGCGGAGTGAATCCTGGGTGAAAGCGGTATGAATGCGGAGTGAATCCTGGGTGAAAGCGGTATGAATGCAGAGTGAATGTGGTGTAAAAGTGGTATTAATGCGGAGTGAATCCTGGGTGAAAGCGGTATGAATGCGGAGTGAATCCTGGGTGAAAGCGGTATGAATGCGGAGTGAATCCTGGGTGAAAGCGGTGTGAATCCTGGGTGAATGCGATGTAAAAGTGGTGCGAATCCTGGGTGAAAACCTTTGTAAAGAGAATATTTATAGCGCGCACACCAGACACAGCAATGGACACGGATGGTACAAAACACGGAAGGTTTATTACGGGATTGGACGCGGGGTAGGTAGACTGCAAAGCATTAACAGATTTCGGAGCTCCTCCCCCTCTGGCAATGGGAATGCGGCAGTCTGGCGAGATTGGTGGTTGGTGGTGGGCGGGGCTTAGTTCCGGCCCTTCATGTGCTTACAGTAATAGTCATTACAGGCGATGGTGAGGCCGGCGATGAGGGAGAAGAAGCTGTGGAAGTTGACCCGCCCATCGCGGCACTGATCCAGATCCTTCATTATCTTATCCACCGCCAGGGGGTCGTTCTGATTCTGGGGGGGGGGGGGGGGAGGGAAAAAAAATGGGGTTAATGGAAGAAAATAGAAGAAAATAGAAGAATATAGTACAATGTATCAACAGAAATAGAAGAGGACAAGATGATGGGATATAATATATACTATCGGATGAGATAACACTCCTGTGCCGGCAGTCTTCCCTCTGGGATACTTAAGGAATGTGCAACAACCCCCCACCCCACCCCACCCCCATCTCCTCTTGTCGAATTGCACAATATCTTGTGAATGGCGCTCATTGTGTCACCTCACACCCAGCAGAGGGCGGCGCCCGCAGATTCATCGGGGCAAGATGAGGCCTGCAAGAGGCGCAGAGGGCGCTAATCCTGAGGAGGAGACATGGAGGATCTGGATGTTGGAGGTGTGAGAACAAGCTGGAGAGAAGCCCAGATATTATCAGCTTTATGGTTTCCTTTAGTAGGTTGTACCGACCGCCGACAATCACATATGATCCCATAGCATTCCCAACCCTATACAGCCCTGAGTATATACTGTACATCCCCAATCCTATACATCTCCAACCCTATACAGCCCTGAGTATATACTGTACATCTCCAATCCTATACATCTCCAACCCTATACAGCCCTGAGTATATACTGTACATCTCCAATCCTATACATCTCCAACCCTATACAGCCCTGAGTATATACTGTACATCAAACCTATATGAGCCGAACCCTATACAACACCAATCCTATACAGCTCCAACCCTACAGAACACCAATCCTATTCATTTCCAACCCTATACAACTCCAACCCTGTAGAACACCAATCCTTTCAATTCCCAACCCTATACAACACCAACCCTATACAACCCCAATCCTACACAACACCAACCCTATGCAACTCCAACCCTGTAGAACACCAATCCTATTCATTCCCAACCCTATACAACAATCCTATTCATCCCCAACCCAAAAGAGCCCCAACCCTATACAACACCAATCCTACAAATCCCTATACAGCTCCAACCCTGTAGAACACCAATCCTACACATCCCCAACCCTATACACCAACCCTCTAGAATACCAATCCTATGCATCCCCAACCCTATACAACTCCAACCCTTTCAATTACCAACCCTATACATCACCAATCCTACACATCCCCAACCCTATACATCACCAATCCTACACATCCCCAACCCTATACATCACCAATCCTACACATCTTCAACCCTATACATCACCAATCCTACACATCTCCAACCCTATACATCACCAATCCTACACATCCCCAACCCTATACATCACCAATCCTACACATCTTCAACCCTATACATCACCAATCCTACACATCTCCAACCCTATACATCACCAATCCTACACATCTCCAACCCTATACATCACCAATCCTACACATCTCCAACCCTATACATCACCAATCCTACACATCTCCAACCCTATACATCACCAATCCTACACATCCCAACCCTGTAGAACACCAATCCTATTCATTCCCAACCCTATACAACAATCCTATGCATCCCCAACCCAAAAGAGCCCCAACCCTATACAACACCAATCCTACACATCCCCAACCCTATAAAGCTCCAACCCTGTAGAACACCAATCCTACTTATTCCCAGTACAACACCAATCCTATGCATCCCCAACCCTATATAGCCCCAACCTTACACAACCCTAACCCTATACAACCCCAACCCTGTAGAACACCAATCCTATCATTCCCAACCCTATACATCACCAATCCTATTCATTCCCAACCTTATACATCACCAATCCTATTCATTCCCAACCCTATACATCACCAATCCTATTCATTCCCAACCTTATACATCACCAATCCTATTCATTCCCAACCTTATACATCACCAATCCTATTCATTCCCAACCTTATACATCCCCAATCCAATACAACACCAATCCTACACATCCCCAACCCTATAATCCCCTACCCCCATATAACCCCAAAGTCATTGTGAAGGATTGTAGAGGGGATGGAAAGTTGCCATCTGCAGTGGTTTCGTTGGGGAACTCACCTTGAGGAATTCGGAGAACTGGCTCTCCATCAGGTGGTGCAGGTCCTCCTTGTTCATGTAGTTCTTGTCCCCGGCGTACTTATGGAAGGTGAACATGATGTTCTCCATAGCTTGCTCCATCTGTGATGGGACGCCCATGTCTGCGGAGTCTGAGTGGAGTTCTGCAAGAGACGGCGAGAGAGTTCAGTCCAACCAATTCCATGGAGGCGATAAAGACAATAAGACATTATTCATTTTATAATAAGGGCCCCCCCCCCCCAACTCCATCCATAGAGCCCCAATCATGGACAACCACCACTGAGTGCCAAGGACGGGTGCAATGATATTTCCATCACTCATCTGATCACCTGCAGAGAACGCCGGACATCTAGGCGATTTTTCACATCTTAGGACCGATCCCTACCGTTAAGGAGAACCTGTCACAGATGACCTCAGGTTTATGATTGGATGGGATACAGACTTGATCAGGGATGTGGAAATACGGGGAAATTTAGCAAAACCACAGGTCAATTGGCTTCAGTATAAAATCACACAACTAGGAAACATAAGGGGAACACAAAGACAACCAAATTTCAAAAGAGCCAACTTCCCTAAACTACGAACCTTGCTAGAAGGCATAAATTGTGATAAAATCTTAGGAACAAAGAACACGGAGGAGAGATGGGTTTGCTTTAAGAGCATATTAAAATAAAGGGCATTAGCCAATGCATCCCATTGGGTAATAAATTTAAAAGAACGAAACAAAAGTCCTGGACGGCTTAACTCCAGCGTAAAAAATGCATATAAAAGCAAAGGAGAAGGCCTTCAAAAAAAAAAAAATACATGGTTGAGGGATCATGATCAGCATTCCAACGTTACAAAGAATGCAATAAGAAATGTAAAGGGTGCAATCAGGGCGGCTAAGATAGAACATGAACGACACATAGCGGAGGAGAGCAAAAAAAAAAAAAAAAAAAATCACAAGAAATTCTTTAAGTATGTAAACAGTAAAAAAAGGGAGGTCAGAATAAAGAATGAGGAAGGACATCTGGTTACAAAGGATGGGGAGATGGTGAAGGTATTGAATTTATTCTTCTCCTCAGTCTTCACGAGGGAATTGGGGTGGGGGGGGGGGGTTCAGTAACCAAAACTGCAGTGTTTATCCTCATGAACCAGGGCTGGGACCAATCCTGGCCAAACGATCTGGAGGATAGGGATGGGGGAAACAGTTCAATCTCTGTATTTGCGGACAATACTAAGCTAAGCAGGGCAATAACTTCTCCGCAGGGGGTGGGAACCTTCCAAGGAGATCTGAACAAATGAATGGGGGGGGAGGGGCAACTACATGGCAAATGAGGTGTAATGTAGAAAAATGTAAAATAATGCATTTGGGTGGCAAAATCTGAATGCAATCTATAGACTGGGGGGATCTAGGATGGGAAGGACCTGGGGGGGGGGGGATCTAGGATGGGAAGGACCTGGGGGTCCTAGTAGATGATGGGCTCAGCAATGGCATGCAATGCCAACAACGAAAACAGAGTATTGGCATTAAAAAGTGGATCAGTTCCAGAGATAAAACGATAATTCTCCCCCTCTACAACGATCTGGAGGATGGGGATGGGGGAAACAGTCCATTCTCTGTATTTGCGGACCATACTAAGCTAAGCAGGGCAATAACGTCTCCGCAGGGGGTGGAAACCTTCCAAGGAGATCTGAACAAATGAATGGGGGGGGAGGGGCAACTACATGGAAAATGAGGTGTAATGTAGAAAAATGTAAAATAATGCATTTGGGTGGCAAAAATCTGAATGCAATCTATAGACTGGGGGGGGGGGGGGGGATCTAGGATGGGAAGGACCTGGAGGGGGGGGGATCTAGGATGGGAAGGACCTGGGGGTCCTAGTAGATGATAGGCTCAGCAATGGCATGCAATGCCAACAAAGCAAACAGAATATTGGCAGTAAAAAGGGATCAACGATAATTCTCCCGCTCTACAGGACTCTGGTCTGGCCGCACCTGGAGTATGCTGTCGAGTTCTGGGCACCAGTCCTTACTGGTGACCCCACAGTATATAAATACTGGACTGGTGACCCCACAATATATATAAATACCGTACTGGTGACCCCACAATATATAAATACCGTACTGGTGACCCCACAATATATAAATACCTTACTGGTGACCCCACAATATAAAAATACCTTACTGGTGACCACACAATATATAAATACCGGACTGGTGACCCCACAATATATATAAATACCGTACTGGTGACCCCACAATATATAAATACCTTACTGGTGACCACACAATATATAAATACCGGACTGGTGACCCCACAATATAAAAATACCTTACTGGTGACCCCACAATATATAAATACCGGACTGGTGACCCCACAATATATATATAAATACCATACTGGTGACCCCACAATATATAAATACCGTACTGGTGACCCCACAATATATAAATACCTTACTGGTGACCACACAATATATAAATACCGGACTGGTGACCCCACAATATAAAAATACCTTACTGGTGACCCCACAATATATAAATACCTTACTGGTGACCCCACAATATATAAATACCGGACTGGTGACCCCACAATAGGGAGAAAACTTTTTTTGCGGAAGGGAGTTTAATAAGACTCGTGGCCGCTCATTAAAATGAGAAGAAAAAGAGGTTTAACCTTAAACTACGTAGAGGGTTCTTTACTGTAAGAGCAGCGAGGATGTGGAATTCCCTTCCACAGGTGGTGGTCTCAGCAGGGGGGGGGGGGGACATCGATAGTTTCAAGAAACTATTAGATAAGCACCTGAACGACCTCAACATACAGAGATATATAATGTAATACTGACATATAATCACACAACATAGGTTGGACTTGATGGACTTGTGTCTTTTTTTTCGACCTCACCTACTATGTAACTACGAGGGATTATTAGTATTTCTGTTCCTCTGATACACAGGTGGTCAGAAAGATCTCCCATTCTGTGCCCAGGTCACCAATAACCACCCAAGAACGTGTCGCCCCAAAACGTCATCCCTTCCCCCCCTAACCTATGTTCAGCCCACAAAGGGGTTAACATTCCCATTAGCGGCTCCATTGATTATCATGGAGGAGGTCGGTGGTGGAGGTCGTAGCCGCTGTGTGTTCAGAGGAACATCTAAATGGAGACTAATGGCTGAGATCATCCTCATCATCTGCTGGGAAAATGGATTCTACGGGAAGGCGGCCAGTAAAAAAAGCGCACACTCATGATGTGTCATTGGGGGATTGTACGCGTCTGTCTGTGTGCGGAGTCATTAAGCTGTGAATTTCAAAATTCCAGATCCGAACCCAAAGATGCCAATAGACTGTGACACCACAATAGAACTTACAGGACAGAAGTACCTATATATACGTATTATATATATATATATATATATATCTCATCGCTTGTCACAGGCACGTACCCTCCAGCCAGCCGGTGGGAGGAGCTCACTGGCAGGGCTGTCCCGAAAAAGGCATGGTGGAGCCGGGATGACGTCATCCATGCAATTGATGCGGACGCTCTCCCGAATCGATGCTGAATCGCGCAAGGCTGCATCGAGATGCATCGATTCTACGATTATTTTCAACACCTCTACTTTACACCCACATGAACTTTAATGGCATCCCAGTCTTAGTCCGTAGGGTTCAATATTGAGTTGGCTCCACTCATCGCTTGTCACAGGCACGTACCCTCCGGCCGGCTGGGGGGGGAGGAGCTCGCTGGCAGGGCTGTCCCGGAAAAGGCATGGGGGGAGCCGAGATGATGTCATCCATGCAATTGATGCGGACGCTCTCCCGAATCGATGCTGAATCGCGCAAGGCTGCATCGAGATGCAGCGATTCTACGATTATTTTCAACACCTCTACTTTACACGCACATGAACTTTAATGGCATTTAATGGCAGTCTTAGTCCGTAGGGTTCAATATGGAGTTGGCTCCACCCTTTGCAGCTATAACAGCTTCACCTCTTCTGGGAAGGCCGTCCACAAGGTTTAGGAGGGTGTCTATGGGAATGTTTGACCATTCTTACAGAAGAGCGTTTTTTTGAGGTCGGGCACTGATGTTGAACGAGAAGGCCTGGCTCGCAGTCTCTCCGCTCGAATTCATCACCAAAGCTGTTCTATTGGGTTAAGGTCAGGACTCTGTGCAGGCCAGTCATGGTTCTCCACCCCAAACTCGCTCATCCACGTCTTTATGGACCTTGCTTTGTGCACTGGTGTGCAGTCATGTTGGAACAGGAAGGGGCCGTCCCCCAAACTATTCCCACAAAGTTGGGAGCATGAAATTGTCCAACGTGTCTTGGTAAGCCAAGCCCAACTCCTGAAAAACAACCCCCCACACCATAATCCCCCTCCACCAACATGATATGGACCATTACATTATACTCATAATATTATCATTGCTTCGTATTACCTGAAGAAGGATCCATGATGGAATCCAAGCTCTCCTTCATATAACGCTGCAATCAGATCCCCGAGCTGCTGCAGTTTATACTGTGAGGGCTTTTATATATATATATATATATATATATATATATATATATATATATATATATATATATATATATATATATATATATATTTTGTAGGTGGAGCTTTCTTCAAAGAAAAACAAGACTTGTATAAATCTCCGGGATCTGATTGACACGACTTTGGCTGATTGGAGTTGTAATTTACATTTATATCAGGGTGGGGCTGTGACCTCCCATGAGGACAACCTATGTACTCCGATCTCTCCCTCCACCCGTGTGACCACCTACAGACCTACCGCATAACATCAGACACTGAGAAACACACACTTATTATTGTTATACACTTATATAGCTCTGTCATATACTGCAGCGCTGTACAGAGATCACTGATCTCTGTGCAGAGGAGCTTACACTCTAATGTCCCCTCCCCCACAGTCACATCAGTCTGTGTACAGAGGAGCTTACACTCTAATGTCCCCTCCCCCCACAGTCACATCAGTCTCTGTACAGAGGAGCTTACACTCTAATGTCCCCTCCCCCCCACAGTCACATCAGTCTCTGTCCAGAGGAGCTTACACTCTAATGTCCCCTCCCCCCACAGTCATATCAGTCTCTGTACAGAGGAGCTTACACTCTAATGTCCCCTCCCCCCACAGTCGTACACTATTATTATACATTTATATAGCTCTGACATACAGTGCCTTGAAAAAGTATTCATACCCCTTGACATTTCCCACATTTTCTCATGTTACAACCAAATGATACAAATAAATATGTGAAAATTGTGGGGGGGAGGGGCATTTGTATTCAGCCCCCTTTACTCTGATACCCCCTAACTAAAATCTAGAGGAACCAATTGCCTTCAGAAGTCACCTAATTAGTAAATAGAGTCCACCTGTGTGTCATTTAATCTCAGTATAAATACAGTTGTTCTGTGAAGCCCTCAGAGGTTTGTTAGAGAATCTTCGTGAACAAACAGCATCATGAAGGCCAAGGAACACACCAGGCAGGTCGCGGATAAAGTTGTGGAGAAGTATAAAGCAGGGTTAGGTTATAATAGACAAAACCATCCCCACCGTGAAACATGGTGGTGGCAGCATCATGTGGTGGGGATTTGCTAAACCTGGAACACTCAGAGTCTGGTGCAGCTGTGCACAGTAACCAATCGGCTTCCAAGTTTTATTGTCAAAGCTTGATTGAACCACCTGACCTTAGAAGCCGATTGGCTGCCATGCACAGCTGCACCAGATTCTGGGCGCTCCAGTTTTAGTAAATCTCCCCTCTCACTGGATAGAAATTATATAGTTTTTTTATGTTGACTTTTCCTTGAAAATAAACAAGACTTTTATACCGAAGAGGCTGATTTTTAGAGTAATTTACATTTATATCAGTGCTAGATCAGGGCGGGGCTCTGACCATGTGTGAGGACAACCTATGTACTCCCATTATTCCCTCCACCAGTGTGACCACCTACAGACCTACCGTGAGATCTGCAGACCTACCGTGGGATCTGCAGACCTACCGTGGGATCTGCAGACCTACCGTGGGATCTGCAGACCTACCGTGGGATCTGCAGACCTACCGTGGGATCTGCAGTCCTACCGTGGGATCTGCAGTCCTACCGTGGGATCTGCAGTCCTACCGTGGGATCTGCAGTCCTACCATGAGATCTGCAGACCTACCATGGGATCTACAGACCGACCATGGGATCTGCAAACCTACCATGGGATCCTACAGTCCTACCATGAGATCTACAGACCGACCATGATATCTACAGACCGACCATGAGATCTACAGACCGACCATGAGATCTACAGACCGACCATGAGATCTACATACTGACCATGAGATCTACATACCGACCGTGGGATCTACAGACCGACCGTGGGATCTACAGACCTACCGTGGGATCTACAGACCTACCGTGGGATCTACAGACCTACCGTGGGATCTACAGACCTACCGTGGGATCTACAGACCTACCATGGGGACCATGAGATCTACAGACCTACCATGAGATCCTACCATGGGATCTGCAGACCTACCATGGGGACCATGAGATCTACAGACCTACCATGAGATCCTACCATGGGATCTGCAAACCCAGACCTACCATGAGATCTACAGACCTACCATGAGATCTACCATGAGATCTACAGACCTACCATGGGATCTACAGACCTGCCATGAGATCTACAGACCTACCATGGGATCTGCAGACCTACCATGAGATCTACAGACCTACCATGAGATCTACAGACCTACCATGAGATCTACAGACCTACCATGAGATCTACAGACCTACCATGGGATCTACAGACCTGCCATGAGATCTACAGACCTACCATGGGATCTGCAGACCTACCATGGGATCTGCAGACCTACCATGGGATCTGCAGACCTACCATGAGATCGACAGACCTACCATGAGATCGACAGACCTACCATGAGATCGACAGATCTACCATGAGATCGACAGACCTACCATGAGATCGACAGACCTACCATGAGATCGACAGACCTACCATGAGATCGACAGACCTACCATGAGATCTACAGACCTACCATGAGATCTACAGACCTACCATGAGATCTACAGACCTACCATGGGATCTACAGACCTACCATGAGATCTACAGACCTACCATGGGATCTACAAACCTACCATGAGATCTACCATGAGATCTACAGACCTACCATGAGATCTGCAGACCTACCGTGGGATCTACAGACCTACCATGGGATCTACAGACCTACCATGGGATCTGCAGACCTACCATGGGATCTACAGACCTACCATGGGATCTACAGACCTACCATGGGATCTACAGTCCTACCATGAGATCTACAGACTGACCATGAGATCTACAGACCTAGAGATCTGCAGACCTACCATGGGATCTACAGACCTACCATGGGATCTACAGACCTACCATGGGATCTACAGACCTACCATGGGACCTACCATGGGATCTACAGACCTACCATGGGATCTACAGACCTACCATGGGATCCACAGACCTAGCATGGGATCCGCAGACCTACCATGGGATCCGCAGACCTACCATGGGATCTGCAGACCTACCATGAGATCTACAGATCTACCATGAGATCTACAGACCGACCATGAGATCTACAGACCGACCATGAGATCTACAGACCGACCATGAGATCTACATACCGACCATGAGATCTACATACCGACCATGGGATCTACAGACCTACCATGGGATCTACAGACCTACCATGAGATCTACAGACCTACCATCGGCATACCTCCCAACATTTTGAGATGGGAATGAGGGACACCTATTGGCAAACGTATGGAAGCATAGGACACGCCCCTTGCCCCCCCCCCCCTCCCATAAATGTAGAATTAACAAAAACAACTACTCTTCCTTTATATTGGCTTTTAAGATTTACAAATGCAGCAATTTGGAAGTTGGATGAAAGGTTTAGCGCTGGGAAACACTTTTTGAAAGATAAAAAGTGCAAATTGAGAGGGAAAGAGGGACATTGCTCCAAATCGGGGACAGTCCCTCGAAATCAAGGACAGTTGGGAGCTATGCATGGGACCTACAGGCCTACCATGGGATCTGTAGACCTACACCAAGAATTCTCTTTGTCTCTTTCCATCTCAGGACTGACAATGCAATCTCTGTGATCGGGGGAGGGGAGGGCGAGGGTTGTACATTGATCTGACAATAAAACCTGTCCAGAGATCAGCACACACATCACACATTCCGGGAATTCCTCTGCGGTATGCGGATCTACAGCTGAGGGGGAAATCATAAAACAATTGCTCTTTCACTGCTGCTGATCTCCTGCGGGCCTCTTTGCAGCCACTTCCTGTCTGCATGCATTCCAGTGAAGGAATTTCTCAGGGAGCGGAATTCCTGATGGTGACACCAGGGGGCGATGTCTGCGTGATGGAACGTCCACGTGTAGTCTCCATGGGACGCCCATGTGACGGAGCGACAACATATAACAGGAAATGTCTGAATAAGGACCCCCCCCCCCCCCCGAGGATGGATAGCTTCAGGGGCCCCAGAGATGGATAGATCCAGAGAATCTCTTTCTTCCCTCCAATCCCTCCTCACCATCATGGGGAAGACCAAAGATCTGTCAGAGGAGGTCGGGGAGAAGATTGGAGACCTGCACAAGGCTGGAATGGGCTACAAGACCATCAGCAAGAAGCTTGGTGAGAGGAGACGAGTGCCGGAGAGATTATTCACAAATGGAAGAAATACAAAATAACCATCAATGGTCCTCAGTCTGGAGCTCCATGGAAGATTTCTCCTCATGGGGTGAGGATGGTCATGAGAAAAGTGAGGGATCCGCCCAGAACTACATGGGAGGAGCTTGTGAAGGATCTCAAGGCGGTTGGGACCCCAGTCACCAAACACACCATTAGTGACACAATACACCACCATGGATTGAAATCCTGCATCGCCCGCAAGGTCCCCCTCCTCGGGAAGACACATGGACAGGTCCCCCTCCTCAGGAAGACACATGGACAGGTCCTCCTCCTTTAGGAAGACACATGTACAGGTCCCCCTCCTCAGGAAGACACATGTACAGGTCCCCCTCCTCAGGAAGACACATGTACAGGTCCTCCTCCTCAGGAAGACACATGGACAGGTCCTCCTCCTTTAGGAAGACACATGTACAGGTCCCCCTCCTCAGGAAGACACATGTACAGATCCCCCTCCTCAGGAAGACACATGTACAGGTCCCCCTCCTCAGGAAGACACATGTACAGGTCCTCCTCCTCAGGAAGACACATGGACAGGTCCTCCTCCTTTAGGAAGGCACATGGACAGGTCCCCCTCCTCAGGAAGACACATGTACAGGTCCCCCTCCTCAGGAAGACACATGTACAGATCCCCCTCCTCAGGAAGACACATGTACAGGTCCCCCTCCTCAGGAAGACACATGTACAGGTCCCCCTCCTCAGGAAGACACATGTACAGGTCCCCCTCCTCAGGAAGACACATGGACAGGTCCTCCTCCTTTAGGAAGACACATGTACAGGTCCCCCTCCTCAGGAAGACACATGTACAGGTCCCCCTCCTCAGGAAGACACATGTACAGGTCCCCCTCCTCAGGAAGACACATGTACAGGTCCTCCTCCTCAGGAAGACACATGTACAGGTCCTCCTCCTCAGGAAGACACATGGACAGGTCCCCCTCCTCAAGAAGACACATGTACAGGTCCCCCTCCTCAAGAAGACACATGTACAGGTCCCCCTCCTCAGGAAGACACATGTACAGGTCCCCCTCCTCAGGAAGACACATGTACAGGTCCCCCTCCTCAGGAAGATACATGGACAGGTCCTCCTCCTCAAGAAGACACATGTACAGGTCCTCCTCCTCAGGAAGACACATGGACAGGTCCCCCTCCTCAAGAAGACACATGTACAGGTCCCCCTCCTCAAGAAGACACATGTACAGGTCCCCCTCCTCAGGAAGACACATGTACAGGTCCCCCTCCTCAGGAAGACACATGTACAGGTCCCCCTCCTCAGGAAGACACATGGACAGGTCCTCCTCCTCAAGAAGACACATGTACAGGTCCCCCTCCTCAAGAAGACACATGTACAGGTCCCCCTCCTCAGGAAGACACATGGACAGGTCCCCCTCCTCAGGAAGACACATGTACAGGTCCCCCTCCTCAGCAAGACACATGTACAGGTCCCCCTCCTCAGGAAGACGCATGGACAGGTCCCCCTCCTCAGGAAGACGCATGGACAGGTCCCCCTCCTCAGGAAGACACATGTACAGGTCCCCCTCCTCAGGAAGACACATGTACAGGTCCCCCTCCTCAGGAAGACACATGTACAGGTCCCCCTCCTCAGGAAGACACATGTACAGGTCCCCCTCCTCAGGAAGACACATGTACAGGTCCCCCTCCTCAGGAAGACACATATACAGTCATACCAATGAACATCTAAATGATTCAGAGAAGAATCTGGAGAAAGTTCTGTGATCAGATGAGACCATAATTGAGCTCTTTGGCATTAACTCGACTCGCCGTTTTTGAAGGAAGTAAAAGCGCTGACTATGACCCCAAGAACACCATCCCTACAGTCACACAAGGAGGTGGAAACATGAACACCATCCCTACAGTCACACATGGAGGTGGAAACATGAACACCATCCCTACAGTCACACATGGAGGTGGAAACATGAACACCATCCCTACAGTCACACATGGAGGTGGAAACATGAACACCATCCCTACAGTCACACATGGAGGTGGGAACATGAACACCATCCCTACAGTCACACACGGAGGGGGGGAACATGAACACCATCCCTACAGTCACACACGGAGGGGGGAACATGATGCTTTGGGGGTGTTCCTCTGATAAAGGTACAGACCGACTTTGCCGCATTGAGGGGCCAATGGACGGGTCATGTATTGTAAGATCTTGGATGAGAACCTTCTTCCCTCATCCAGAACACTGAAGATGGGTCATGGACGGGTCTTCCAACATGACAATGACCCAAAACATACCGCCAAGGCAACAAAGGAGTGGCTCAAGAAGAAGCACATTAACACTATGAAGTGGCCTAGCCAGTCTCCAGACCTTAATCCTATAGAAAATGTATGGAGGAGCCGAAACTTCGAGATGCCAAGAGACCTTCAGGATTTAGAGAAGATCTGTAGAGAAGAGAGGAGAAAATCCCTCCTGAGATGTGTGGAAACCTCATCACCACCTACAAGAGACGTCTGACCTCTGTGATCACCAACAAGGGTTTCTCCACCAACTACTAAGGGGATCAAATACTTATTTTACTCACTGAACTGTAACTCCATTTATCCGTGTTTTTTCTGGATTTTTGGTTGATCTTCTGTCTCCATCATATAAAATACACCTCTGATAATGATAGACCCTTCATTTCTATGTAAGGGGGCAAAACCTCCACCATCTGCAGGGGAGACCATCATTATTTTCCTCAGACTGTAGAATTGGCCCGAAGTTGGATAGCTCGAGGCACCCTGAGGACGGAGGGATTCAGGGGCCCCAGAGATGGGCGGAGGGATTCAGGGGCCCCAGAGATGGACAGAGGGATTCAGGGGCCCCAGAGATGGACGGAGGGATTCAGGGGCCCCAGAGATGGGTGCGGAGGGATTCAGGGGCCACAGAGATGGGTGCGGAGGGATTCAGGGGCCTCAGAGATGGACGGAGGGATTCAGGGGCCCCAGAGATGGGCGGAGGGATTCAGGGGCCCCAGAGATGGGCGGAGGAGGGATTCAGGGGCCCCAGAGATGGGCGGAGGGATTCAGGGGCCCCAGAGATGGACGGGTGGGGGTTGGGTTTAGGACACAGTGCAGATCGGAACAAACACAATGGACGTGGTTTCTGGGAAAGTTGAGTGTTTCTTGGCAGGTGGTTAATGGCTCTGATTGTCAGTTTTGCAGACAATTAGGAGATAGTGGCCTCAAGGTCCACCCCACCCCCTCCCTGGAGTCCCTCCGTGTCAGCCGGGCGCGGTTATTGGTTCAGGCATTCCTCCAATCCATTCCAAACATCCCAGTAATCCAGAAGACCGCACCCCACCCATCATTCCATCACCAGACCCCCGCCTGGAGGATGAACCCAACACTGGTCAGAGGGATGGTGGAGCTCTACTGTAGGGCTGCCCCAGACCAACGCTAATGGGACCCTGGCACCAGGGCCGGGACAAGGGGTGGGCATGAGGGGCAGCTGCCCCCTGGCGCAATGGTTTATTGCAGGGGTAGACCCTAACCCTAAGGGAAAGGGGGGCGCAGTTTGGCATCTTTTCCCTGGGTGCTGGATGAACTTGTCCTGGCACTGCCTGGCATAGAGATGGTGGGAACCCCTCATAATGGGCACAGCGAGTGTACAGACCCGGGAACTCAGCATAGAGATGGTGGGAACCCCTCATAATGGGCACAGCGGGTGTACAGACCCGGGAACTCAGCACAGGGATGGTGGGAACCCCTCATAATGGGCACAGTGGGTGTACAGACCCGGGAACTCAGCACAGGGATGGTGTGAACCCCTCATAATGGGCACAGCGGGTGTACAGACCCGGGAACTCAGCACAGGGATGGTGGGAACCCCTCATAATGGGCACAGCGGGTGTACAGACCCGGGAACTCAGCACAGGGATGGTGGGAACCCCTCATAATGGGCACAGCGGGTGTACAGACCCAGGAACTCAGCACAGGGATGGTGGGAACCCCTCATAATGGGCACAGCGGGTGTACAGACCCGGGAACTCAGCACAGGGATGGTGGGAACCCCTCATAATGGGCACAGCGGGTGTACAGACCCAGGAACTCAGCACAGGGATGGTGGGAACCCCTCATAATGGGCACAGCGGGTGTACAGACCCGGGAACTCAGCACAGGGATGGTGGGAACCCCTCATAATGGGCACAGCGGGTGTACAGACCCGGGAACTCAGCACAGGGATGGTGGGAACCCCTCATAATGGGCACAGCGGGTGTACAGACCCGGGAACTCAGCACAGGGATGGTGGGAACCCCTCATAATGGGCACAGCGGGTGTACAGACCCGGGAACTCAGCACAGGGATGGTGGGAACCCCTCATAATGGGCACAGCGGGTGTACAGACCCGGGAACTCGGCACAGGGATGGTGGGAACCCCTCATAATGGGCACAGCGGGTGTACAGACCCGGGAACTCAGCACAGGGATGGTGGGAACCCCTCATAATGGGCACAGCGGGTGTACAGACCCGGGAACTCAGCACAGGGATGGTGGGAACCCCTCACTCCGGATTAAAAAAAAAACGGTGTAATAATTATGGGCGGGGCAGAATAGTCAGCATGAAGCACACAGCGGTTTTGCTCTTCCTGGGTGTGGCTCGCCCCGCCCCGTGTCACATGGACTCTATACTTGCGGCCATCCATCCGTTATAAGAGAAGCCTGTTACCACCATTGCACAGAGCGTCCCCTTTAAGGGAAATCTGACCTCCATTAAAGATCGCCTCTTCCATGGAGAATCCTTATCTGCCGCTCCCATTGTCTGCTACAGTCAGAGATTCCATAAAAAAAATAAAAGGCCCCTGAACTGCTGATTTTCCACAGCTGACTACTCAGCGATGACTACAAACCACAGAACTCCTATCTACATTGCATTATCCGCATACATCTTCATCCTGCGGCGCGGTCACCGATAGGTCGGGGTTGGGGCGGAGGCTGCAGAGATGAACCACCTAACGGTTTCCTGTGACATTGCCTTTTAGAGTGTAAGCTCTGAGGACCACAGCCACCCCCGAACCCTTTTCCATTGTAACTGTATTACCTCCCTTTTATATTGTAAAGCACTGTGCAAACTGTTGGCGCTATATAAATCCTGTATATTAATAATAATAATAATAAATAAGTTCCTGACGTCCCTGGAGGACGCAACCGGTGGGGTCGGAGCAGTAAAACCCCAAAGTGGGTGAGCATTGAGGTGGCCCAGCCTATCAGAACCCACCTACAAAAGTTGTGTGACTTTCAGGTGGACGGATCCTTTAAAGGAAACACTCAGTCCTCCATAACAGGCAAATATTAATAGAAGAATGAAAAAAACACCCCAAAAAAACGGCGTTCCGTCTGATTGGCGCGCAGCGGGCTCCGCCGTGTCTCCCTGGCACGCACGGGGTTAAGCGATCGCAGGGAGTGCGGTCTGTGGGCTGAGGGCAGGGTGTGTCCCGCCTGTGTGTGCACAACACGTCTCTCTCCTGCAACACTTCTCCAGTCCCTCATTAACCCCTTCCTGACCCCTCCCCCTCCCCCCCCCCAAACACCGCGCCTGCGCTTTTCTGATGACTTCATCAAAACGAACTCCGCCAAGACCGCGCCACTCACCCATGTCACCGTATGTCAACCGCCTGCATGGTTGGCAGACCCCCAAACCCATCCGCAAACCCCCCCCCCCCCCCCCGGGGAATGATAGTCAAACCCCACCCCCGAAGAAAGTAAAAAAAAACGTAATTGGGGGCGCGCACAGCGGCGAAAGAAAAGCGCAAAGAAGACCACAAATGAAGCGATTAATGCGATCGGTTAGAAATAAAAAGTTGCAATAATGTAATGATTTTTTAATCGAGTGCGGTCGGCGATTCTCCGCAGACGCAAACCGCTTAACCCCCCCCCCCCCCCAAAACCTGTTCGCGACCAATAGTCAAACCCCGCCCTCCAACGAACGTAAGAATACGATTCGGGGGTGCAGAACAGCGAAAGTCAAGAATTAAAAAGCCAGAGAACGAGGCGATAATTGCGATTGGTTAGAAAACAAAAAAAGTTGCAACATTGTAATCATTTTTTTTTAATCGCACGTTGTAAGCGACGCAACCGCCCTCCCCCCCCCCAAAAAAAAACCCATCCCTGCGACTGGTAGTCAAACCCGGCCCTCCAAACAAAACAGTGCTTTTCGGGCGCGCAACGGCGAAAGTTAAGAGCTAACCGACCCCCCCCCACCACCAAACCCATCCACAAACCCCGCCCTCCAACGAAAGTAAGAACGCAATTTGGGGCGCGGCGGCGGCGGCGAAAACGTAAAGAGCCAAAAACGAGGCGATGAATGCGGTCGGTTAGAACTAAAAGTTGGAAAATTGTAATGATTTTCAATCGTGCGTGGTCGGCAACGCGGACGCAAATGCCCCCCCCCCCCCCCAAACCATTTGCAGACCACCCCCAATAACCAATAATGAAACCCCACCCTCTTAGAAAAGAACGCAATTTGGGGGCGCGCAACGGCGAAAGAACGAACCCCCCCAAACCTATCCACAAACTCCACCCTCCAACGAAAAGGAAGAACGCAATTTGGGGGTGCCCAATGGCAAAAGAGCTGACCCCCTCCCCCCATACCAACCCACAAACCCCGCCCTCCAACGAAAGGAAGAACGCACTTTGGGTCGCACAATGGCGAAAGAGCTAACCAACCCCCCCCCAAACCAATGAAAGTAAGAGCGCAATTTGGGGGTGCCCAATGGTGACAGAGCTGACCCCCCCCAACCTATCCATAAACCCCCGCCCTCCAAGGAAAGTAAAAGCGCAATTTGGGGGCGCCCAATGGCGAAAGAGCTAACTGGCTCAAGCCCATTCACAAACCCCGCCCTCCAACGAAAGTAAAAGCACAATTTGGGGGCGCCCAATGGCGAAAGTAAAGCGCTAACTGCCCCCCAAAACCCACCCACAAACCCTCCCTCCAATGAAAGAGCATAATTTGGGGTGCGCCCAACGGCGAAAGAGCTAATCCCCCCCAAAACCCACCCACAAACCCCGCCCTCCAACAAAAGTAAGAGCGCAATTTGGGGGTGTCCTACGGCAAAAGCAAAGAGCTAACCGCCCCCCCCCAACCCAGCCCTCCAATGAAAGAGCGCAATTTAGGGGCGCCCAAACGGCGAAAGAGCTAACTGGCCCAAACCCACCCACAAACCCCGCCCTCCAACAAAAGTAATTGGGGGCGCCCAATGGCGAAAGTAAAGCACTAACTGCCCCCCAAAACCCACCCACAAACCCCGCCTTCCAACGAAAGTAAGAACGCAATTTGGGGGCGCCCAACGGCAAAAGTAAAGAGCTAACCGGCCCCCCCAAACCCGGCTCTCCAATGAAAGAGCGTAATTTGGGGTGCGCCCAATAGCGAAAAAACTAACCTCCCCCCCCCGAACCTATCCACAAACCCCGCCCCCAAAGTGAGAGTGCATTTTGGGGCGCACAGTGGCGAAAATTAAAGGGCTAAAAAGACCGAAAGCGAGGCGATTAATGTGATTGGTTAGAAGTAAAAGTTGCAACATTGTAACGATCGTATCCCTGCGTTGTCAGCGACGCTCTGCCGGCGCAACCGCCCCCCCCCCCCCCCACATAACCCATCCGCAATGATTGACAGTCAAACCCCCCCCACCCCCCTCCTCAGAAGGTAAGAGCGCAATATTTTTTTTGGGGGGGGGGGGGGTAATATGGGAAAAAAATGGGAGGTAATTAAGGTATAAACAATAAAAAGTTGCGACTTTGTATCAGTTTTCATTTTACATTTCCTGTTGCAATAAATCGTTCAACTTCTCTGTTCTAGAAACTTCGGGGTGACCTCCCCTCCCCCTCCCCCCAACAATTCTAGGGGCGCATGCATTGACCCGCCATGTACAGACAGGTGAAGGGGGGGCTCATTTCACCCCCCCTCCCCTCCCCATGACCAATCTGCAGCGAACAACGGGGAACTGACTGAAATTTTCCAACCTGCCCCACCCATTGCAGCTGCAGACATGCGGAGGATTCTTCCACAAAGTTGGCGGAATGCGGTAATGACTCGCAGAGAGAGAGATCGGTCTTTTGATTGGCTGGAAGGGGGTTAAAGGCTTCCCGTGTTTTCAGGATTTCCCTCGGATGAAGCGGATGTGGAAATCACTGAGGCAGAGAAACCCATCAGATCCCCTGTGCAAAATAATGGAGAGCCTGAAAACATGACCTGCCGGGGCGCCCCGAGGACTGGAGTTGGGAAACATTGGGTTAAACGCGCCGAACGCACAGGAAACGCGCCGATATTTGGCGTCTGTTCTTCTGGCCGCGTGTATGGAGAGGGGGGAGGGGGGGATATAAGAAGTGAAGGATGAGGATGACGGGGAGGACTCACCTTTGGGGCAGATAGAGAAGCGGAGGACGGTGCGGCTCGGAGTCGTCGGCACAATGTGAGCCGTCAGCAGAGAACTCCTTACAGAAGAAGGAGGACCAACCCTAGAAATGTGAGTCACTTCCAGCCTCGCCCCTCCCCCCCACCCTCCTCCCAATCCTGGAATTCTTCCGTCATCCCCCCCCTCACCTCCTCCCAGGTCCCTCCTCATCCCCCCCCATCCCCCTCACCTCCTCCCAGGTCCCTCCTCATCCCCCCCATCCCCCTCACCTCCTCCCAGGTCCCTCCTCACCCCCCCCCCCATCCCCCTCACCTCCTCCCAGGTCCCTCCTCACCCCCCCCCCATCCCCCTCACCTCCTCCCAGGTCCCTCCTCACCCCCCCCCATCCCCCTCATCTCCTCCCAGGTCCCTCCTCACCCCCCCCCATCCCCCTCATCTCCTCCCAGGTCCCTCCTCACCCCCCCCCCCATCCCCCTCACCTCCTCCCAGGTCCCTCCTCATCCCCCCCCCATCCCCCTCACCTCCTCCCAGGTCCCTCCTCACCCCCCCCCCATCCCCCTCACCTCCTCCCAGGTCCCTCCTCACCCCCCCCCATCCCCCTCATCTCCTCCCAGGTCCCTCCTCACCCCCCCCCATCCCCCTCATCTCCTCCCAGGTCCCTCCTCACCCCCCCCCCATCCCCCTCACCTCCTCCCAGGTCCCTCCTCATCCCCCCCCCATCCCCCTCACCTCCTCCCAGGTCCCTCCTCACCCCCCCCCCATCCCCCTCACCTCCTCCCAGGTCCCTCCTCACCCCCCCCCCATCCCCCTCACCTCCTCCCAGGTCCCTCCTCACCCCCCCCCCATCCCCCTCACCTCCTCCCAGGTCCCTCCTCATCCCCCCCCATCCCCCTCACCTCCTCCCAGGTCCCTCCTCATCCCCCCCATCCCCCTCACCTCCTCCCAGGTCCCTCCTCACCCCCCCCCCATCCCCCTCACCTCCTCCCAGGTCCCTCCTCACCCCCCCCCCATCCCCCTCACCTCCTCCCAGGTCCCTCCTCACCCCCCCCCATCCCCCTCATCTCCTCCCAGGTCCCTCCTCACCCCCCCCCATCCCCCTCATCTCCTCCCAGGTCCCTCCTCACCCCCCCCCCCATCCCCCTCACCTCCTCCCAGGTCCCTCCTCATCCCCCCCCCATCCCCCTCACCTCCTCCCAGGTCCCTCCTCACCCCCCCCCCATCCCCCTCACCTCCTCCCAGGTCCCTCCTCATCCCCCCCATCCCCCTCACCTCCTCCCAGGTCCCTCCTCACCCCCCCCCCCATCCCCCTCACCTCCTCCCAGGTCCCTCCTCATCCCCCCCCATCCCCCTCACCTCCTCCCAGGTCCCTCCTCACCCCCCCCCCCATCCCCCTCACCTCCTCCCAGGTCCCTCCTCATCCCCCCCCCATCCCCCTCACCTCCTCCCAGGTCCCTCCTCACCCCCCCATCCCCCTCACCTCCTCCCAGGTCCCTCCTCATCCCCCCCCCATCCCCCTCACCTCCTCCCAGGTCCCTCCTCACCCCATAATCCCCCCTCACCCCCTGGGTCCACCCTCACTCTCACCCCCCCAGGTCCCTCCTCACCCCATGATCCCCCCTTACCCTCTGGGTCCACCCTCACCCCCCCCCCCGGGTCCCTCACCTCGCCATGGATCCACCCTCACCCCAAGATCCCTCCTCACCTCACCATGGGTCACTCCTCACCCCACTGATCCCTCCTCACCCCATGCATCCCCCCTCACCCCCTGGGTCCCCTGTCACCCCGTGGATCCCTCCTAACCCCCCCATGGGTTCCTCCTCACCCCCTGGGTCCACCCTCACCTCCTGGGTCCCTCCTCACCCCATGATCCCTCCTAACCCCCTGGGTCCACCCTCACCTCCCCCCGGGTCCCCCCTCACCTCCCCCCAGATCCCTCCTCACCCCATGATCCCTCCTCCATTCATGAGTCCCTCCTCACCCCCTGGGTCCACCCTCACCTCCCCATGGGTCCCCCTTCCCCCCCCCCGGTCCACCCTCACCCCACTGATCCCTCCTCCCCCCCCCCCCCCCGGTTCCCTCCTCACTCCATGGGCCACCCTCACCTCCCTCTGGGTCACTCCTCACCCCCCTTGGGTCCACCCTCACCCTATGGATCCCTCCTCACCCAATGGGTCCCTCCTCACCCCATGGGTCCCTCCTCACCCCATGGATCCCTCCTCACCCCATGGATCCCTCCTCACCCCATGGGTCCCTCCTCACCCCATGGGACCACCCTCACCCCATGAGTCCCTCCTCACCCCATGAGTCCCTCCTCACCCCATGGGTCCCTCCTCACCCCATGGGTCCACCCTCACCCAATGGATCCCTCCTCGTCCCATGGGTCCCTCCTCACCCCATGGGTCCCTCCTCACCCCATGGGTCCCTCCTCGTCCCATGGGTCCCTCCTCATCCCATGGGTCCACCCTCACCCCATGGGTCCCTCCTCACTCCATGGGTCCACCCTCACCCCATGGGTCCACCCTCACCCCATGGATCCACCCTCACCCCATGGGTCCCTCCTCACCCCATGGGTCCCTCCTCACCCCATGGATCCACCCGCACCCCATGGATCCACCCGCACCCCATGAATCCTATCTCACCCCATGGGTCCCTCCTCACCCCATGGGTCCCTCCTCACCCCATGGATCCCTCCTCACCCCATGGGTCCCTCCTCACCCCATGATCCCTCCTCACCTCCTGGGTCCACCTTTGCCTCCCCATGAATCCCTCCTCACCTCATGGATCCCCCTTCACCCCATGATCCCTCCTCACCTCCTGGGTCCACCTTTGCCTCCCCATGGGTCCCTCCTCACCCCATGGGAATATCCTCACCTCCCCCCAGGTCTCCCCTCACCCCATGGATCCCTCCTCACCCCCTGGGTCCGCCCTCACCCCCCCCCCCCCCCGCACACACATGTGGCGTAAACCTAGAGGGCTCATTCACACGGGGTGCTGGGACCTCTTTTTTGCTGCGTGTTCATCCACCTTGGATGCCGACGCAGCGGACACAGGGATCAGTGTATGCGTTCAGATCCCTGCATCCGCCAATGTCCATGTGACCGCACAGCCGCTGCGCAAACCACCACAGTTCGCTTTTCAGAGGCGCAGTAAACTCGCCGCACATGGGAACGAAGGTCCGATTGATTCAATGATGCATGAACTGCATGGGGGGGGGGGAGGGGGGTTGGGGCCCAACATGTGTTGGTGTGCCGCAATGCCGCTCATTCTGGATGGCACCCAAAGGACCTTGCCGATGGGACGTGCGTTGCACCACACTGCCACAAATATTGCATCTACCATTTTTGTTGGCATTGGCAGCTCACCTGTTATTTTTAATGGGCTTCCGTAGCGCCCTGCAAGTTGGCGCATGCACGTCGGCACACGTGCTGTGAATGTGCCCGCTGCCAGCTTTCCCCAAACAAATGTGTGCGTCATTTACACCCAATTCCAGGGGAACTCCGCCTATTTTTTTGTACACTTACCTTTTCCAGAAGGCTTCAGGTAGGTCACCGGTGCTGAGAGGTCTCCTGTGATGCAGAGAGCGCCGCTGGCGTGATGACATCATGGTGAAGATCTTCAGGGGGGCGGATCTAAGACACCCCCCTCTATGGCACTCACAGTATGTCTTCAATCTTCTGAAGTGAACAGTGTGCGGCATCGTTCAAACAGGACAACTGAGGACATCTAGTGGTGGAAAGGAATTACTGCTGGGGACAGCTCGGGGGGGGGGGAGGTGAGCGCTGCAACCAGACCTGCTTTTTAATATTCAGACCTTCTGGGGGACCATAAAAAAAAGCCCCCGAATTAATGGGGTCTCCTGTCAGTTTATAAATATTGTAGCTTTGTAGTAGCCAATTGGAGTCATTTCCTCCGTCTCCCCTCCCCCAGTGATCAGACTGTACATTGTAACTTTGTAGAAGGAGGAGGAAGCATTTCCTCAGTCTCCCCTCCCCCAGTGATCAGACTATACATTGTAACTTTGTAGGAGGAGGAGACATTTCCTCAGTCTCCTCCCCCAGTGATCAGACTGTACATTGTAACTTTGTAGAAGGAGGAGGAGTCATTTCCTCAGTCTCCCCTCCCCCAGTGATCAGACTGTACATTATTACTTTGTAGAAGGAGGAGGAGTCATTTCCTCAGTCTCCCCTCCCCCAGTGATCAGACTGTACATTGTAACTTTGTAGAAGGAGGAGGAGTCATTTCCTCAGTCTCCCCTCCCCCCAGTGATCAGACTGTACATTGTAACTTTGTAGAAGGAGGAGGAGTCATTTCCTCAGTCTCCTCCCCCAGTGATCAGACTATACATTGTAACTTTGTAGGAGGAGGAGACATTTCCTCAGTCTCCTCCCCCAGTGATCAGACTGTACATTGTAACTTTGTAGGAACGGACACCAGTAATACTCAGTGGATTTTATTTTTTGCTAAATAATCGATAGAAGAAAAAAAATAAAAATTTTTTTTGAAAGAAACAAAAAATGTTCTTCATTTCTTTTATAAAATCTTGTAAATAAATCATTTTTCTGCTTCACCAATGGGCACTGAGGAGGCAGCTTTGATGGGCACTGATAGGCGGTGCTGAGGGGCAATGACGGGCATAATTGGTGGGCACAGATTGGAAGCATTGGTGGGCACTCATAGGCAGCTTTGATGGGCACTGATAGGCTGCACTAATATGTGGCACTGATAGGGGGCAATGATGGGCACTGATAGGGGGGCAATGATGGGCACTGATAGGTTACACTAATATGTGGCACTGATAGGGGGCAATGATGGGCACTGATAGGCTGCACTAATATGTGGCACTGATAGGGGGCAATGATGGGCATTGATAGGCTGCACTAATATGTGGCACTGATAGGGGGGCAATGATGGGCACTGATAGGCTGCACTAATATGTTGCACTGATAGGGGGCAATGATGGGCACTGATAGGCTGCACTAATATGTGGCACTGATAGGGGGCAATGATGGGCACTGATAGGTTACACTAATATGTGGCACTGATAGGGGGGCAATGATGGGCACTGATAGGGGGGCAATTATGGGCACTGATAGGTTACACTAATATGTGGCACTGATAGGGGGCAATGATGGGCATTGATAGGCTGCACTAATATGTGGCACTTATAGGGGGCAATGATGGGCATTGATAGGCTGCACTAATATGTGGCACTGATAGGGGGCAATGATGGGCATTGATAGGCTGCACTAATATGTGGCACTTATAGGGGGCAATGATAGGCTGCACTAATATGTGGAACTTATAGGGGGCAATGATGGGCACTGATAGGTTACACTAATATGTGGCACTGATAGGGGGGCAATGATGGGCACTGATAGGCTGCACTAATATGTGGCACTGATAGGGGCAATGATGGGCACTGATAGGTTACACTAATATGTGGCACTGATAGGGTGGCAATGATGGGCACTGATAGGCTGCACTAATATGTGGCACTGATAGGGGGCAATGATGGGCATTGATAGGCTGCACTAATATGTGGAACTTATAGGGGGCAATGATGGGCACTGATAGGTTACACTAATATGTGGCACTGATAGGGGGCAATGATGGGCATTGATAGGCTGCACTTATAAGGCAAAACTGATGGGCACTGATAGGCTGCACTGATGGGGGGCAATGACAGGTATCATTGGTGGTCATGGATTGGAGGCGCTGATGGGCACTCATAGGCAGCTTTGATGGGCACTGATAGGCTGCACTAATATGTGCCACTGATTGTGGGCACTGATATGCGGTGCTGAGGGGCAATGACAGGCATTACTGGATTGTAAGCACTGATGGGCACTAATGAGACAGCACTGATAAGGCAGCAATGATGGGCACTGATAGGCGGTGCTGAGGGGCAATGATGGGCATCACTGATGGGCACTGTTGGGGCCGAACTGATGATCTCTGTAAAAGGCCCCGGTGTGGATTTTCCGGTTTATCGCCTCTCCTCTGGGTTCTGTCATCCGGAGAGGAGAGGAATGCCAATAACCAGAAATTCCTGTTTAGACTGATCAGCTGTGATTAGCTCTTCTCCCCGATCTGTAATCCGCTGAGTCCGGAGGACACCTGGGAGATCACTGCCAGTGCCGGCCTGCAGGGGGTGCGTGATCACAGGAGAACATCATACGACGAGACCTAACTGCTGCACTAACTAGCACTAAACAAGAGGGGAGGACAGAGGGGAAAAAAAAAAAACCTTCATAAAACACGCTGTAGAGACCCAAAACCTCCACTAGATGTCAGGCTACTTCTGCTGAGCAACAATAACCCAATGTAGTCCAATACAAACACATAAAAGACGGGTGGAAGGAGGAGTCCAGACACAGGATTTCATCTCAGGTTTATTATAAACGCACATCACCTGTACATCGTACTGCAATCCAAATCTTTCATCTCAGAGAATCCACAAACTATTCAATGTAAGGCAATTAAAGAGCACAAAACCCGGGATTTTTCTATGTGATCGCAGATATAAAATATAATTTTTGTGCTTCTGTAATACACATTATGGGGTCTCTATATATATATATATATATATATATATATATATATATATATAAAAAAAACTAAAAAATCACAGAGCTATCCGTCCAATGAGACGCCATGTACATTAATTCTGCGTGAAAACCAAATGTCATTAGGCGATTTCCTTCTCCAGGTCGAATATTATCCATTCATATTATAGAATGAATGGGGGGAGCAACACCGCATCAGGCCACTAGATGGAGCTGTTGATCATACAAAATTATTATTATTTGTTAGCGCCATCTAGTGGCCATAATAAGGTATTTCAATTATGTTTATAATATAATTATAATATAAAAAATATAATATTTTAAAATGTAATTTATTATATTCACTTAGCAACCGCAATACACATATATATATATGTATATATATATATATACACACACACACACACACACACACGTTGCGGCTTTGAAGTGGTTTACCGGGGGGAAGGGGGGGGGGGTTCAACCATATCCCCAGAATCTTTTTTTTTTTTTCACCCGGCGATTCTTTCTTTCTCATGAAAGCGGTCCGAGTGGCTAATTAACCACTGGATCGCTTTCAGAAGCAGCGGGAGGGTGGGGGTGGGGGCACCGTTTTTCCCCTTAAAAAAAAAAAAGAGTTGCGTTTGAAAAAAAACTGCTGCGCAAATAACGCGTGACATAAAAAAAAAAATGACAATTTTAGTTTTATTCTCTAGGGTCTCTGCTAAAAATATATATAATGTTTGGGGGTTCCAAGTAATTTTCTAGCAAAAAATAGGGATTTAAAAAAAAAAAAAAAAAAAAAAAAGCGTCAGCAAGTGGCCATAAAGGTGGTATTTATAGTTTTTATTTATAAAATAATTTTTTTTTAAATAAAATAATAATATAATATTAATAATATAATATATTATAGTACAATTTTATTATATTATTATTATTATTATAATACAGGATTTATATAGTGACAATTTTTATATTAGATCATATTATAATATTCTAGCAAAAAATATGGATTGGATTTAAAAAAAAAAAAAGCGTCAGCAAGTGGCCATAAAGGTGGTATTTATAGTTTTTATTTATAAAATATTTTTTTAAAATAAAATAATAATATAATATTAATAATATAATATATTATAGTACAATTTTATTATATTATTATTATTATTATAATACAGGATTTATATAGTGACAATTTTTATATTAGATCGTATTATAATATTCTAGCAAAAAATATGGATTTAAAAAAAAAAAACGTCAGCAAGTGGCCATAAAGGTGGTATTTATAGTTTTTATTTATAAAATATTTTTTTTAAATAAAATAAAAATATAATATTAATAATATAATATATTATAGTACAATTTTATTATATTATTATTATTATAATACAGGATTTATATAGTGACAATTTTTATATTAGATCATATTATAATATTCTAGCAAAAAATATGGATTTTAAACAAAAAGTGCCAGAAAATGCCGGGTCAGCAAAGGGTTAATACTGTTTGTTATCGCCATCTAGTGGCCATAAAAAGGTGGTATTTATAGTTTTTATTTATAAAGCCACTATTTATAATATAATACAATTATAATATATTAATAATATATTATATTACAATTTTATTTATTAGATTATTATTATTATTATAATACAGGATTTATATAGTGGCAACATTTTGTATATTAGATCATATTATAAAAATAATAAAATATTCTAGCAAAAAATATGGATTTTTTACGTGCCAGAAAAGGCAGAGTCAGCAAGTGGTTGAAATACGTTGTTAGCGCCATCTAGTGGCCATAAGGTGGTATTTATATTTTTAAATTATAAAATAATACAATTATAATATCATATTAATAATATAATATATTACAATTTTATTTACTATTATCATAATAATATAGGATTTATATAGTGGCAACCGTTTGTATATTAGATTATATTATAATATAACATAATATATCACACTATTTTTTATTTGATGAATAACATTCGACCAAGCAAAAAAAAAGTCTAACGACGTTGCCCCATTGGCACAGAACGAATGTACATTAATATGATGAATCACTCTGTAAATATATCTTATATATATATATATATATATATATATATATACTCCTGTATGAGTTCCAGTATAAAGCAGCAAATAATTCGCCTTCCATTCGCCACAGTAACATTTTGCTCCTCTTTTTAATCCGATTCCCATATTTCCCGGAGGAGGGGCAGGCCGGGTCTGTCACATTTATAATATATTATATATATATATACACATACACATACATACATACATATATATATATATATATATATATATATATATATATATATATATATATATATATATATATATATATATATATATATATATATATATATATATAAAATTTATATATTTTTAGTTTTTTATACTGTATATAAAAATATGTATATTTTTGTATAAATATGCATATTTTTATACTCTATATAAAAATAATAAGTAGCGCGCTGCGGTTTGGCTGCTGCGTGGAGCGTATCCGCCATTTTTACGTGTGTTTTCCCGCGCTTTTAGCCGGGGTCCCATAGACTTTCTATCAGGTCGTGCGTTTTTGCTGCATTTTCTGAAAGCGCATAAAAAAAAAGTAAAAAACACACGTGAAAAATCCCGGATACGCCCACACTACGGCAAAACCGCGGTACGCCCGGGCTTTTTCCTTGTCGTTATTCAACGTTTAAACCCGGAGAAGCAACATTTTTATATTTTGGGGCGATGGCGGCAGAATCGACTGGAAAAATGCGCATTTTGTTTAAAAATATTTTTAACATTTTTTCTTTTTTTTTTATTGCAAATTTATAAAAATTGTAGAAATCCGATGTGCAAGTAATAAAAATATAAGACGGTACTAATACTAGTAGAATTAATCCGATATAATAAAGCAATCCCTTACATTGGATTGGTTAGTGCTGGTGAATAATATTAATCTCACGCTGGCCATACACCGTACAATCTGATTGGACAATCTCCTAATCTACGTAATCAGAGGACACGTGAATCAATCTGTAGCCAATCAGAGGCCCTTGCGCTGCTTTAGATCTAAAGGCGATTGTACGATCAGATTGGTGATCGGTCAACTGTAGACGTCTCCTCCTATCCCACTGAGGCTTTGTTTGACCCGATTCCCGAACTGCCCAAATGAGGAAACTCCGGCCAAAACTGTGCCAATTTCAATAGAACTGGGAAGGTCTTGAATGCTGTGTCCCTTCAGTTGAGATTCCCCTTCACTTCCTGTGCTGGTGACCCCAGTGAGGAAATTAATTAGTAATGCTGGAACCTCGGGGGAGGTCCTAGTGGTGTTACTGTCCAATAGCGTTACAGTTGCTCATTAACATCTGGAACATTAGCTTGTGGCTTGGCTCAAAGTCTGTCACATCTGACCCTCAGGAGGTGTCACCAGAACATGAAGTAGGGGTGTCACCGAAACAGGAAGTAGGGGCCGAAACCTCCCCAAAGTAATAAAAACCTAACAGAGCATCTAATGCGAAAGATTTTGCAGGAGGATGAAGCCATTAATCCATCATGGCTGCTACCTCCATCTTCTTTCCCACAATGCCGTGTTCTTTGAGCCAGTGCTGTGCAGTCAGATGACTACTCTACAGGGGGGTGAAGCCTCCAACCCATCATGGCTGCTGCCTCCATCTTCATTCCCCTAATTCCTTGTACTTAGAGCCGGTGCTGTGCCGTCACAGGACTACTCTACTGGAGGATGAAGCCTCCAACCCATCATGGCCATCTTCTTTCCCATACTTTCCTGTACTTGGAGCTGTGCCGTCACAGGACTACTCTACTGGAGGATGAAGCCTCCAACCCATCATGGCCATCTTCTTTCCCATACTTTCCTGTACTTGGAGCTGTGCCATCACAGGACTACTCTACTGGAGGATGAAGCCGGAAACCCATCATGGCTGCTGCCTCCATCTTCATTCCCCTAATTCCTTGTACTTAGAGCCGGTGCTGTGCCGTCACAGGACTACTCTACTGGAGGATGAAGCCTCCAACCCATCATGGCCATTTTCATTCCCATACTTTCCTGTACTTGGAGCTGTGCCGTCACAGGACTACTCTACTGGAGGATGAAGCCGGAAACCCATCATGGCCATCTTCTTTCCCATACTTTCCTGTACTTGGAGCTGTGCCGTCACAGGACTACTCTACTGGAGGATGAAGCCTCCAACCCATCATGGCCATCTTATTTCCCATACTTTCCTGTACTTGGAGCTGTGCCGTCACATGACTACTCTACTGGAGGATGAAGCCTCCAACCCATCATGGCCATCTTCTTTCCAATACTTTCCTGTATTTGGAGCTGTGCCGTCACAGGACTACTCTACTGGAGGATGAAGCCTCCAACCCATCATGGCTGCTGCCTCCATCTTCATTCCCCTAATTCCTTGTACTTAGAGTAGTCATGTGACGGCACAGCACCGGCTCTAAGTACAAGGAATTAGGGGAATGAAGATGGAGGCAGCAGCCATGATGGGTTGGAGGCTTCATCCTCCAGTAAAGTAGTCCTGTGACGGCACAGCTCCAAGTACAGGAAAGTACGGGAAAGAAGATGGCCATGATGGGTTGGAGGCTTCATCCTCCAGTAGAGTAGTCATGTGACGGCACAGCACTGGCTCTACTAGAGGATGAAGCCTCCAACCCATCATGGCCATCTTCTTTCCCATACTTTCCTGTACTTGGAGCTGTGCCGTCACATGACTACTCTACTGGAGGATGAAGCCTCCAACCCATCATGGCCATCTTCTTTCCCGTACTTTCCTGTACTTGGAGCTATGCCGTCACAGGACTACACTACTGGAGGATGAAGCCTCCAACTCATCATGGCCATCTTCTTTCCCGTACTTGCCTGTACTTGGAGCTGTGCCGTCACAGGACTACACTACTGGAGGATGAAGCCTCCAACCCATCATGGCCATCTTCATTCCCATACTTTCCTGTACTTGGAGCTGTGCCGTCACAGGACTACTCTACTGGAGGATGAAGCCGGAAACCCATCATGGCTGCTGCCTCCATCTTCATTCCCCTAATTCCTTGTACTTAGAGCCGGTGCTGTGCCGTCACATGACTACTCTACTGGAGGATGAAGCCTCCAACCCATCAAGGCCTTCTTCTTTCCCATACTTTCCTGTACTTGGAGCTGTGCCGTCACATGACTACTCTACTGGAGGATGAAGCCTCCAACCCATCATGGCCATCTTATTTCCAATACTTTCCTGTATTTGGAGCTGTGCCGTCACAGGACTACTCTACTGGAGGATGAAGCCTCCAACCCATCATGGCTGCTGCCTCCATCTTCATTCCCCTAATTCCTTGTACTTGGAGTAGTCATGTGACGGCACAGCACCGGCTCTAAGTACAAGGAATTAGGGGAATGAAGATGGAGGCAGCAGCCATGATGGGTTGGAGGCTTCATCCTCCAGTAGAGTAGTCCTGTGACAGCACAGCTCCAAGTACAGGAAAGTATGGGAAAGAAGATGGCCATGATGGGTTGGAGGCTTCATCCTCTAATAGAGTAGTCATGTGACGGCACAGCACCGGCTCTACTAGAGGATGAAGCCTCCAACCCATCATGGCCATCTTCTTTCCCATACTTTCCTGTACTTGGAGCTGTGCTGTCACAGGACTACTCTACTGGAGGATGAAGCCTCCAACCCATCATGGCCATCTTCTTTCCCGTACTTTCCTGTACTTGGAGCTGTGCCGTCACATGACTACTCTACTGGAGGATGAAGCCTCCAACCCATCATGGCCATCTTCTTTCCCGTACTTTCCTGTACTTGGAGCTGTGCTGTCACAGGACTACTTTACTGGAGGATGAAGCCTCCAACCCATCATGGCTGCTGCCTCCATCTTCTTTACTGTAACTCCTTGTAATTGTGCCATCACATGACTACCTTGTAGGAGGATGAAGCCACCGGTTCATCATGGCTGCCTCCATAGTGTGGCGAGTTGTAGACTTGTGACACCCCAGTTAACTTTGTTCTCCATACCTGAAGAACCTGATATTTCCAAAGGTTCCAATCGGTCAGTAGAGCGAGGTGAAGGTATCAAGGGTTCATAGTAGGATTTTCAAGATGGGTGGCCAAAAAGGGACAGAAGCTTTAAAAAGTTTGGTGCCCAACTTTATATATTTTTTTTTTTAGGCTTGCTGGCGACTTAACTCCTGAGGTCCCTCCAGGTTGGATAAAACCGAAAAGTCAAAACACGGTGAAATTGTTCCAATGTCTGTTTTACAGAATTGTTTTTTTTTTAAGCCAAATCCTCATCATCTGGCACAATTTCAGTGGACCACCATCCAAAATGGTTCACTTTTTCTTTAAAGGAGAAACAGCCAACGCCATTTTGAAGGGCTAAGAAAAAAAGGAAACTTCTGATTACAGTCCAGAATTAAACTCGGTTTGGGTCTTTAGATGGTTGTGGAGCCCTGGTGGCTCTGCTCATGGGTTAGTCCTTTTCTTTGACCATCAAGGATCGGGAAAGGGGGATGAGATGGAAACGTTATGTCTGTAGCCCATCGTAGATCTTGATAAACAAGATGGTGGTGATGACTGAGAAGCTCCGTAGCATCACCACAACCTTGCCGATGAGCTGATTGCCAGAACTCGTGAGGCAGGATCTCCAAGAAGTTAGTATACAAGAAGGTGCTGGTGGTGATGCCCTCTAGGGCACTGTGAGTCAGCTGGTGAAAGGGGTCAGAGGATTATTGCAGGACCACCCCAAGGCTGATGCTTAGGAGTGGTCATGAAGGGAAAGAGCAGAAGGCAGCATAGGATGACCCAACGATGTATGTAGCCCTGGCTCAGCTTCAAGGTCAAGCTAAAGGAGATGATACACTTGTGGTTGGGGAGCCATGGTGGGTCTGCTCATGGGTTGGTCCTTTTCTTTGGCCATCAAGGATCGGGAAAGGGAGATGAGATATAAACGTTATGTCTTGTGGTTGAGGAGCCATGGTGGGTCTGCTCATGGGTTGGTCCTTTTCTTTGGCCATCAAGGATCGGGAAAGGGAGATGAGATATAAAAGTTATGTCTTGTGGTTGAGGAGCCATGGTGGCTCTGCTCATAGATTAGTCCTTTTCTTTGGCCATCAAGGATCGGGAAAGGGAGATGAGATATAAACGTTATGTCTTGTGGTTGAGGAGCCATGGTGGGTCTGCTCATGGATTAGTCCTTTTCTTTGGCCATCAAGGATCGGGAAAGGGAGAGGAGATATAAACGTTATGTCTTGTGGTTGAGGAGCCATGGTGGGTCTGCTCATGGGTTGGTCCTTTTCTTTGGCCATCAAGGATCGGGAAAGGGAGAGGAGATATAAACGTTATGTCTTGTGGTTGAGGAGCCATGGTGGGTCTGCTCATGGATTAGTCCTTTTCTTTGGCCATCAAGGATCGAGAAAGGGAGAGGAGATATAAACGTTATGTCTTGTGGTTGAGGAGCCATGGTGGGTCTGCTCATGGGTTGGTCCTCTTTTTTTGACTATCAGGCTTCAGGAAAGGGGGATGAGATGGAAACGTTCTGTCTATAGCAGATTCCTAGATCTTGATAAACAAGATAGTGGTGATGACGGAGACGCTCCACAGCATCACCACAACCTTACTGATGCTCTGGTCGCCAGAACTCGCGAGGCAGGATTTCCAAAACGTTAGTATACAAAAGGTGCTGGTGGTGGTGCCCTCCAGGGCACTACGAGTCAGGTGGTGAAAGAGGTCAGAGGACTTTGTCTGGACCACCCCAAGGCCGATGGGCAGATGAGTCATGAAGGAGAAGAGCAGGAGGAAGCGTTGGATGACACAAGGCCTTAGGTGGCCCTGGCTCAACTTCAAGGTCAAGCTGAAAAAGATACACTTGTGGATGGGGATCCCTGGTGGGTCTGCTCACGAGTCGGTCCTTTTCTGTGACCATCATTCGGCCATCTTTGCCATCAGTGTTCATGGAAGGGGGAAGGGTAAGTTGGAAATGTCCGGTATAAAACCTATCCTAGATCTTGATAAGATGGCGGTGATGATCAAGGTGCTGAAAAGCATCACTACAACCTTGCCAATGTTCATGAAGTAGGATCTCCAAGAAGGTAATGTACATGGAGGTGTTGGTGGTGATGCCCTCCAGGACATTGGGAATCAGCTGGTGAAATGGGTCAGGAGGACTTCATCAGGGCCACCAAAAGGCCGGATGCCCAGAGGGGTCGTGAAGGAGAAGAGCAGAAGGCAGCGTTGGATGACCCAAGGACATAGGTGGCGCTGGCACAGCTTCAAAGTCAAGCTGAAGGAGATACACTTGTAGATGGGGATCCCTGGTGGGTCTGCTCATGAGTCGGTCTTTTTCTGTGATCATCGTTCAGCCCAGTGATTCTCAACCAGGGTTCCCGTGGAACTCTAGGGTTCCTCCAGAGGTTGTAGGGGTTCCTTCAGCATTGGGCAATTTTTGCATCTTAGATAAGTTCCCACCGACACCATTGATCTTTTTAGCTATCTGTAAGGAGGTAATTCTTCCCAATGACCACAAGTCTAAGGACCATTCTTCCCAATGACCACAAGTCTAAGGACCATTCTTCCCAATGACCACAAGTCTAAGGACCATTCTTCCCAATGACCACAAGTCTAAGGACCATTCTTCCCAATGACCACAAGTCTAAGGACCATTCTTCCCAATGACCACAAGTCTAAGGACCATTCTTCCCACTGACCACAAGTCTAAGGACCATTCTTCCCACTGACCACAAGTCTAAGGACCATTCTTCCCACTGACCACAAGTCTAAGGACCATTCTTCCCATTGACCACAAGTCTAAGGACCATTCTTCCCATTGACCACAAGTCTAAGGACCATTCTTCCCATTGACCACAAGTCTGAGGACCATTCTTCCCAATGACCACAAGTGTGAGGACCATTCTTCCCAATGACCACAAGTCTAAGGACCATTCTTCCCAATGACCACAAGTCTAAGGACCATTCTTCCCAATGACCACAAGTCTAAGGACCATTCTTCCCAATGACCACAAGTCTAAGGACCATTCTTCCCATTGACCACAAGTCTAAGGACCATTCTTCCCATTGACCACAAGTCTAAGGACCATTCTTCCCATTGACCACAAGTCTAAGGACCATTCTTCCCATTGACCACAAGTCTAAGGACCATTCTTCCCATTGACCACAAGTCTAAGGACCATTCTTCCTACTGACCACAAGTCTAAGGACCATTCTTCCCAATGACCACAAGTGTGAGGACCATTCTTCCCATTGACCACAAGTCTAAGGACCATTCTTCCTACTGACCACAAGTCTAAGGACCATTCTTCCCAATGACCACAAGTGTGAGGACCATTCTTCCCAATGACCACAAGTCTAAGGACCATTCTTCCCATTGACCACAAGTCTAAGGACCATTCTTCCCATTGACCACAAGTCTAAGGACCATTCTTCCCATTGACCACAAGTCTAAGGACCATTCTTCCCATTGACCACAAGTCTAAGGACCATTCTTCCCAATGACCACAAGTCTAAGGACCATTCTTCCCATTGACCACAAGTCTAAGGACCATTCTTCCCATTGACCACAAGTCTAAGGACCATTCTTCCCAATGACCACAAGTCTAAGGACCATTCTTCCCAATGACCACAAGTCTAAGGACCATTCTTCCCAATGACCACAAGTCTAAGGACCATTCTTCCCATTGACCATCACACTAATGTATCATGAGTTGTAGATTTAAAATGTTTAGAAGGGGTTCCCCCGAGACTGGAGAACTATTTCAAGGGTTCCTCTGTGTTGAAAAGGTTGAGAAAGGCCGGTTCAGCCACCTTTGCCATCGGTGTTCCGGAAGGGGGAAGGAGAAGATGGAAATGTCCTGTATATAAGCCATCCTAGATCTTGATAAACAAGATGGCGGTGATAACCGAGAAGCCGCACAGCATCACCACGACCTTGCCGATGCGCTGGTCGCCGGAACTCAGTTCGTGAGGCAGGATCTCCAGGAAGGTGATGTACAAAAAGGTGCCGGTGGCGATGCCCTCCAGGACGCTGCGAGCCAGCTGGTGCAAGGGGTCGGAGGACTCCGTCAGGGCCACCCCGATGCCGATGCCCAGAGGGGTCATGAAGGAGAAGAGCAGGAGGCAGCCCAGGACGACCCGAGGACGTAGGCGGCCCTGGCTCAGCTTCAAGGTCAAGCTGAAGGAGATGATGCACTTGTGGATGAGGAGGGCCAGGCAGATCTCCAGGACCTTCCCGCTCTCCCGCAGGAGGCCGACCGCCAGACCCTCCAGAACGGAGTGCAGGGAGAGCGACACGACCAGGATGACCGCCCGCACCGCCGAGTGCGCGTTGACGTCCACGTGTACGTGCGGCTGGTCCGGGCCGGGGTGGCGGACCTCCGAGGCCAGGAGGGAGTGGGTCTCTTCTGATGGGCCCGGCTGGTCCTTGTAGCTCAACACGATTTGCTCCAAAACCAGAACCAGGAAGAACCCCATGGCCAAGATGAACTCCTGCAGAGGGAACTGGAGCTGCCGGGGCAAAAAAAAATAGGCGGAAATCTGGATTAGACCGCTTTGTACACAGGAAGCTAAACTACAAGCCACGCCCCCATTGGAAGGGGGGGGCCTTGGGACGGATAGGAGCGCCAAACTCACCGTAATATTTAACTTGCCGAGCGCCTCATTGATGCCGGAGAGGTAGTCGGGTAGAAGGTCCAGCAGGCAGGTCGCCAGGAAGACGCCGCCGGCAAAACAGCTGATGAGGCTCAGCGCTCTGCGACGGGCACCTGCGGACAGATCGGAAGTTCAGAGGTTGAAATGAGACCGCCATGGCTGCCCGGGGCATAAGTGTAGGGGGTTGTTCATGCCCCCCACCCCCACCCCCCCCCCCCGGCCCCGTTTCTTACCCAGGATGTCGGTGCTCCCTTGGCGGCGCAGCAGGAAGAGGGGGATGAGGCCGCTGATGAGGGTCAGGAGGAGTAAGGTGACCAGAGAGCCGATCTTCACCTCCAGGTCGGTGACGCCGGCGGGGGGCGCGGCCTCCAGGCCCGGCCTCCACACCAGCCTGGCCAGGTCTCCTTCCATTGTGGCACCAGTGCTGGGGAGAGGACCACACAATAAGCATCAGATGTCACCAAAAACAGTCACCGGGGTGTTGGGGGGGATGGGAGATAGAAAAAGAGTATGGGGGAGGAAGGGGGGGGTAATGGGGCATTGGGGGGCAGTATGCCTGAAGGAGGAGGAGAGGTGAAGAGGGTTAAATGGGGGCAGTGAGTATTAAGAGAAGGAAGGGCAAAAGGTATGGGGTAGGCAGAGGAGCTGATCTGTGTGTGTGTGGGGGGGGGGGGCTTATAGGGGGTAAAAAGAGGGCTGTATAAGGCAGTAGGAGGCATGGGGGGGGGTGGGGGTTGTGGCAATGAAGGGTATTAAGAAGGCAGAATGAATAGGAGTGGGTAGGAGAAATGGGGGAGGGGTGATTGGGGTAAGAAGAGGGCAGTATATATAGGAGCAGGTAGGAGGAATGGGGGAGGATTAAGGAGAGGGCAGTATATATAGAAGTGGGTAAGTGAAATGGGGGAGGGGTAATCGGGGTAAGAAGAGGGCAGTATATATAGGAGTGGGTAGGAGGAATGGGGGAGGGGTAATTGGGGTAGGAAGAGGGCAGTATGTATAGGAGCGGGTAGGAGGAATGGGGGAGGGGTAATTGGGGTAGGAAGAGGGCAGTATTTATAGGAGCGGGTAGGAGGAATGGGGGAGGGGTAATTGGGGTAGGAAGAGGGCAGTATTTATAGGAGCGGGTAGGAGGAATGGGGGAGGGGTAATTGGGGTAGGAAGAGGGCAGTATTTATAGGAGCGGGTAGGAGGAATGGGGGAGGGGTATTTGGGGTAGGAAGAGGGTAGTATTTATAGGAGCGGGTAGGAGGAATGGGGGAGGGGTAATTGGGGTAGGAAGAGGGCAGTATTTATAGGAGCGGGTAGGGGGAATGGGGGAGGGGTAATTGGGGTAAGATGAGGGCAGTATATATAGGAGTGGGTAGGAGGAATGGGGGAGGGGTAATTGGGGTAGGAAGAGGGCAGTATGTATAGGAGTGGGTAGGAGGAATGGGGGAGGGGTAATTGGGGTAGGAAGAGGGCAGTATGTATAGGAGCGGGTAGGAGGAATGGGGGTAGGAAGAGGGCAGTATGTATAGGAGCGGGAAGGAGGAATAGGGGAGGGGTAACTGGGGTAGGAAGAGGGCAGTATATATAGGAGTGGGTAGGAGGAATGGGGAGGGGTAATTGAGGTAAGAAGAGGGCAGTATGTATAGGAGTGGGTAGGAGGAATGGGGGAGGGGTAACTGGGGTAAGAAGAGGGCAGTATGTATAGGAGTGGGTAGGAGGAATGGAAGAGGGGTCATTGGGGTAAGAAAAAGGCAGTATGTATAGGTGGTGTGTACTGTTACTCACTGCTATTCTCTCCCTGTCCCGCTTTGAGGCCCCCTAGAGGCTGTCCTGTCTCCTGCCTGAGCTCAGGGCTGATATCTGACCCTCCGCCCCCTTCCTGGGGCAATACTCCAGGCTCTCTGCCGTGTCCCCTGGACAGTATTGGGAGGTCTATTCTCAGGCAGGACATTGGACAGCAGGGGGGTATGTTCTCAGGCAGGACACTGGACAGCCCCTGGGGGGGTATGTTCTCAGGCAGGACACTGGACTGCCCCGGGGGTATATTCTCAGGCAGGACACTGGACTGCCCGGGGGGGGGGGGGGGGGTATGTTCTCAGGCAGGACACTGGACTGGCCAGGGGGGGGGGTATGTTCTCAGGCAGGACACTGGACAGGCAGGACACTGGACTGCCCCGGGGGGTATGTTCTCAGGCAGGACACTGGACTGCCCCTGGGGGTATGTTCTCAGGCAGGACACTGGACTGCCCCGGGGGGTATGTTCTCAGGCAGGACACTGGACTGCCCCTGGGGGAGTCCTCACAGGATGACAGGAAGAGAATACCAGTGACTAACCCTCCTCTGTTTATACTCAGTCTGTCTAATTAGAACAGTAACCATGGTAACCATGGCCGAACCCCGCCCACCAGGCCCAGGTCTCCGGAAAAATGGCCGCCGGAGGCCAATCCTAAACAACTACTAATACCCGGCGGCCAGAGGGGTAAATACAGGACCGACCCGGGGCAGGTGAGTGTCCTGATGGCTGGAGAGGGAGGGGCGGGGCTTATAGGGGGATGAGTAGAGGAGGCGGGGTATATAGGGGGAGGGTGGGGTGAGGGGCGCTAGTTATGGGGTATGAGAGGGGGTAATATACTCGGTACTTACTCCGGAGTGTTCAGCGCTGACGGCCCGGACACACACAACTCTCTCCCCGGGTTCTCTTTGGCTCCTCCTCCCTCCTGTCCGCAGAGCGCATGTTCTGTGTGGCCGCCATCTTGGTACACCCGGAAGTGGGCGGTACAGAGCTTTTAAATAGCCGGGAGAATCCCCCAGCCGGGTTCAGTCTTCTGTAGCTGTCCCGGCGGGTGAGTTTCTGTCAGACGTCATAGGATCCCGGTGTATTACTACTGGGGGAGGGGATGGTCTGCCTACTTACCTATGCTGGAGATGATGTGACCTTAGTATAGGACCCCCCCCATGTATACTGAGGGGGTCTCATGTGACCCTAGTATAGGACCCCCCCATGTATATTGAGGGGGTGTCATGTGACCCTAGTATAGGACCCCCCCATGTATACTGAGGGGGGTGTCATGTGACCCTAGTATAGGACCCCCCATGTATACTGAGGGGGGTCTCATGTGACCCTAGTATAGGCCCCCTCCATGTATACTGAGGGGGGTGTCATGTGACCCTAGTATAGGACCCCCCATGTATACTGAGGGGGGTCTCATGTGACCCTAGTATAGGACCCCCCCATGTATACTGAGGGGGGTGTCATGTGACCCTAGTATAGGACCCCCCATGTATACTGAGGGGGGTCTCATGTGACCCTAGTATAGGACCCCCCATGTATACTGAGGGGGTCTCATGTGACCCTAGTATAGGACCCCCATGTATACTGAGGGGGGTGTCATGTGACCCTAGTATAGGACCCCCATGTATACTGAGGGGGGTGTCATGTGACCCTAGTATAGGACCCCCATGTATACTGAGGGGGTCTCATGTGACCCTAGTATAGGACCCCCATGTATACTGAGGGGGGTGTCATGTGACCCTAGTATAGGACCCCCATGTATACTGAGGGGGTCTCATGTGAGCCTAGTATAGGACCCCCCATGTATACTGAGGGGGTCTCATGTGACCCTAGTATAGGACCCCCCCATGTATACTGAGGGGGTCTCATGTGACCCTAGTATAGGACCCCCATGTATACTGAGGGGGTCTCATGTGACCCTAGTATAGGACCCCCCCATGTATACTGAGGGGGTCTCATGTGACCCTAGTATAGGACCCCCATGTATACTGAGGGGGTCTCATGTGAGCCTAGTATAGGACCCTCCATGTATACTGAGGGGGGTGTCATGTGACCCTAGTATAGGACCCCATGTATACTGAGGGGGTCTCATGTGAGCCTAGTATAGGACCCCCCATGTATACTGAGGGGGGGTCTCATGTGACCCTAGTATAGGACCCCCCATGTATACTGAGGGGGTCTCATGTGACCCTAGTATAGGACCCCCCATGTATACTGAGGGGGGTGTCATGTGACCCTAGTATAGGACCCCCATGTATACTGAGGGGGTCTCATGTGAGCCTAGTATAGGACCCCCCATGTATACTGAGGGGGGTCTCATGTGACCCTAGTATAGGACCCCCCAATGTATACTGAGGGGGGGACTCGTGTGACCCTAGTATAGGACCCCCATGTATACTGAGGGGGGGGGTTCATGTGACCCTAGTATAGGACCCTCCATGTATACTGAGGGGGTCTCATGTGACCCTAGTATAGGACCCCCATGTATACTGAGGGGGTCTCATGTGACCCTAGTATAGGACCCCCATGTATACTGAGGGGGGGGTTCATGTGACCCTAGTATAGGACCCCCCCATGTATACTGAGGGGGTCTCATGTGACCCTAGTATAGGACCCCCCATGTATACTGAGGGGGTCTCATGTGACCCTAGTATAGGACCCCCCATGTATACTGAGGGGGTCTCATGTGACCCTAGTATAGGACCCCCCATGTATACTGAGGGGGGGTCTCGTGTGACCCTAGTATAGGACCCCCATGTATACTGAGGGGGGGGGGTTCATGTGACCCTAGTATAGGACCCCCCCATGTATACTGAGGGGGGGTTCATGTGACCCTAGTATAGGACCCCCCATGTATACTGAGGGGGGTGTCATGTGACCCTAGTATAGGACCCCCATGTATACTGAGGGGGTCTCATGTGACCCTAGTATAGGACCCCCCATGTATACTGAGGGGGGTCTCATGTGACCCTAGTATAGGACCCCCCATGTATACTGAGGGGTGTCATGTGACCCTAGTATAGGACCCCCATGTATACTGGGGGGGGGGGTTTATGTGACCCTAGTATAGGACCCCCCATGTATACTGAGGGGGTCTCATGTGACCCTAGTATAGGACCCCCCCATGTATACTGAGGGGGTCTCATGTGACCCTAGTATAGGACCCCCATGTATACTGAGGGGGGTGTCATGTGACCCTAGTATAGGACCCCCATGTATACTGAGGGGGTCTCATGTGACCCTAGTATAGGACCCCCCCATGTATACTGAGGGGGGTCTCATGTGACCCTAGTATAGGACCCCCTATGTATACTGAGGGGTGTCATGTGACCCTAGTATAGGACCCCCCATGTATACTGAGGGGGTCTCATGTGACCCTAGTATAGGACCCCCCATGTATACTGAGGGGGGGTCTCATGTGACCCTAGTATAGGACCCCCCATGTATACTGAGGGGGTCTCATGTGACCCTAGTATAGGACCCCCCATGTATACTGAGGGGGTCTCATGTGACCCTAGTATAGGACCCCCCATGTATACTGAGGGGGTCTCATGTGACCCTAGTATAGGACCCCCCATGTATACTGAGGGGGGGTCTCATGTGACCCTAGTATAGGACCCCCATGTATACTGAGGGGGGGGGGGGTTCATGTGACCCTAGTATAGGACCCTCCATGTATACTGAGGGGGTCTCATGTGACCCTAGTATAGGACCCCATGTATACTGAGGGGGGGTTCATGTGACCCTAGTATAGGACCCCCCATGTATACTGAGGGGGGTGTCATGTGACCCTAGTATAGGACCCCCATGTATACTGAGGGGGTCTCATGTGACCCTAGTATAGGACCCCCCCATGTATACTGAGGGGGTCTCATGTGACCCTAGTATAGGACCCCCCATGTATACTGAGGGGTGTCATGTGACCCTAGTATAGGACCCCCCATGTATACTGAGGGGGGGTCTCATGTGACCCTAGTATAGGACCCCCATGTATACTGAGGGGGGGGGGGGTTCATGTGACCCTAGTATAGGACCCTCCATGTATACTGAGGGGGTCTCATGTGACCCTAGTATAGGACCCCCCATGTATACTGAGGGGGGGGGTTCATGTGACCCTAGTATAGGACCCCCCATGTATACTGAGGGGGGTGTCATGTGACCCTAGTATAGGACCCCCCATGTATACTGAGGGGGGTGTCATGTGACCCTAGTATAGGACCCCCCCATGTATACTGAGGGGGGTCTCATGTGACCCTAGTATAGGACCCCCCATGTATACTGAGGGGGGTGTCATGTGACCCTAGTATAGGACCCCCATGTATACTGAGGGGGTCTCATGTGACCCTAGTATAGGACCCCCCATGTATACTGAGGGGGTCTCATGTGACCCTAGTATAGGACCCCCCCATGTATACTGAGGGGGTCTCATGTGACCCTAGTATAGGACCCCCCATGTATACTGAGGGGTGTCATGTGACCCTAGTATAGGACCCCCCATGTATACTGAGGGGGGTGTCATGTGACCCTAGTATAGGACCCCCCCATGTATACTGAGGGGGGTGTCATGTGACCCTAGTATAGGACCCCCCCATGTATACTGAGCGGGGTGTCATGTGACCCTAGTATAGGACCCCCCATGTATACTGAGGGGACGTCATGTGACCCTAGTATAGGACCCCCCATGTATACTGAGGGGACGTCATGTGACCCTAGTATAGGACCCCCCATGTATACTGAGGGGGGTGTCATGTGACCCTAGTATAGGACCCCCATGTATATGCAGGGGGTGTCATGTGATCCTAGTATAGGATCCCCCCATATGTATTCATGGGACCCTCTTGGAGGGGGGAGGGGATAGAAGTCCTTTCTGCCCCCACCCTGGGTAACACTGCTCACTCTTTGCCCCTGAATGTCCACCACACGTAAAGTGACATCAGGAGACACCCCCCAGTGTGGTCACAATGACATCATTCCGGCAGGTGGAGTCTACCTTCCTGTAAGCTTTCCCAGCTCCGCCCCCTGCCAGTAGCTTTTTTTTCAATTCTTGGGAATGCAGCAGGAGGAGTGAGACTCCCATGTTGGGGGAGGGACAGACCTGGGGTGAAGTAGTGGATGGTAATGGCGGCTGTGACACTGGCTCCGCCTCCCTCGTGGATTTCGAATGCTGTTCTTGTACCTGGGGCCCATGCGCTGTGCTCCTGATGCTCCTTCCTTTATCCGCAGGTCTCTGGTGCCGCCATGGCAGGCTGGAGCAATCTCAGCACCAGGCAGAAGGTGGCGCTGGCTCTCGGGGTGTCCGCGGGGGCCGCCGTGCTCTGTGTATGCTACGCCAAGTACCGCAGCGGGCAAGGTAATACCACCGGGAACTCGCAACCTTCCTAAACTGGTCCCAAAAAATCGGAATATAGGACCCCCCCCCTCCCCCATATACCTATCCTCTGTGGGGGTCACATGGGGGTAGGAAGTGGGCACTATGTGTAGTAGGGGGGGTGGGGAGAGGAGGTATGATGAGGGAGTGGGCACTGTGTGTAGTGGGCGGCACTATGTATAGGAGGGATGGGAAGAGGGTAAGAAGTGGGCACTATGTATAGGGGGGATGGGAAGGAGGTAATAGGGGGTAGGTAGTGGGCACTATGTATAGGAGGGATGGGAAGGAGGTAATAGGGGGTAGGTAGTGGGCACTATGTATAGGAGGGATGGGAAGGAGGTAATAGGTGGTAGGCAGTGGGCACTATGTATAGGAGGGATGGGAAGGAGGTAATAGGGGGTAGGCAGTGGGCACTATGTAAAGGGGGGATGGGAAGGAGGTAATAGGGGGTAGGCAGTGGGCACTATGTATAGGAGGGATGGGAAGGAGGTAATAGGGGGTAGGCAGTGGGCACTATGTGTAGGAGGGATGGGAAGGAGGTAATAGGGGGTAGGCAGTGGGCACTATGTGTAGGAGGGATGGGAAGGAGGTAATAGGGGGTAGGCAGTGGGCACTATGTGTAGGAGGGATGGGAAGGAGGTAATAGGGGGTAGGCAGTGGGCACTATGTGTAGGAGGGATGGGAAGGAGGTAATAGGGGGTAGGCAGTGGGCACTATGTATAGGAGGGATGGGAAGGAGGTAATAGGGGGTAGGCAGTGTTCACTATGTATAGGAGGGATGGGAAGGAGGTAATAGGGGGTAGGCAGTGGGCACTATGTATAGGAGGAATGGGAAAGGAGGTAATAGGGGGTAGGCAGTGGGCACTATGTATAGGAGGAATGGGAAAGGGGATTATAGGGGGTAGGAAGAGGGCACTATCTATAGAAGGGATGGGTCAGGGGATGATGGGGGTGAACTATGTATAGGAGGGATAGTAAGGACATAATGGGGGGATAGGAAGGGGGAACTATGTATAGGAGGGATAGTAAGGAGATAATAGGGGATAGGAAGGGGGGAACTATGTACAGGAGGGGTGAGAAGGGGATTATAGGGGGTAGGAAGAGGGCACTATGTATAGGGGGGATGGGAAAGGGGATTATAGGGGGTAGGAAGAGGCAACTATGTATTGGAGGGATGGGAAGGAGGTAATAGGGGGTAGGCAGTGGGCACTATGTATAGGAGGGATGGGTCAGGGGATGATGGGGGGGGGGGGGGAGAGAGACTATGTATAGGAGGGATAGCAAGGACATAATAGGGGATAGGAAGGGGGGGGAACTATATACAGGAGGGATGGGAAGGGGATTGTAGGGGGTATGAAGAGGTCACTGTATAGGGGGTAAGAAGAGGGCACTATGTATAGAAGGGATGAGAAAGGGGTAATGACTGTAGGAAGTGGGCACTATGTATAGGGATGGGGGCAATGGGGTGTGTGTACTGTGTATAGGAGAGGGTAGGTAACAGGCACTATGTGTTGGGGGGGGGGGGGGGGGGGGTAGGAAGTGGACATTATATATAGAGGAGGTGGGAAAGGGGTAATGAGGGTAGGAAGTGAGCACTATGGGGGGGGGGGGGGGAGAAATAGGAAGTGGTTATTATGTATAGAGGGGGTGGGAAAGGGGGTAAGGGGGGGCGGTAGGAAGTGGTTATTATGTATAGAGGGGGTGGGAAAGGGGTAATGAGGGTAGGAAGTGAGCACTATGTATAAGGGTGTAGGGATGGGGGTAATGAGTGGTAGGAAGCGGGTAATCTGTATAGGAGGGATGGGAAGGGGTTAATGAGGGTAGGAAGTGGGCACTATGTATAGGGAAAGGTGAGAGGGGGTAACAAGGGTAGGAAGTGAGCACTATGTATAGGGGGAGGGCAGAGGTGGTAATGGGGGTAGGAAGCGGCATGGTGTATAAGATGGGCAAGGGGGTAATGAGAGTAGCATTGAAGGCACTATGTAAAGGGGGTGGGGAGGGGGGGTAATGTAGGTAGGAAGTGAGCACTGTTTGTAATGATGGGGACAGATAGAGGGCACTTATGTATTGGAAGAGTAGGGATGATTGGGGGGGGGGGGGGTGTTAGGAAGAGGTAACTTTGTATCGTGTGGGGTAGTAGAGAGGGGGGTAGGAAGTGAGCTATATGTATATGAGGGAGGGTATAAGGGGTTATGAGGTGTAGGAAGAGAGTAGTATGTGGGGGGGGGGGTATGCTAACGGGGGTACTAAACAGAACATGTAAAGAGAACCAGTCTAGTATTGTATATAAGTTTATTTGCCCTCCTTCCTCTCTGTACTCCCAGCTCCGGAGTGTACAGAACATCCCATCACGCAGTGCAGCGGTTGCTTGTGCAGCGGTTGCTTGTGCAGCGGTTGCTTGTGCATAGTTGCTCCCCTTACTGATTTGTAATTTGGGGGAATATAAACTTTCTCCATCCCAGAGATTCCCAAATGTGTCCCCAGGGCCCCGCCCTACTGAACCTCTGTCTGTCTCCTCCCCCAGCACCGAAGAGCGCAGAGGATACCGATGAACTTCGAATGAAGATTTCGCAGCACGCGGTGAAGCGGCTCCCGGCTGGAGAGGATGAGGTCATTGGTCAGGTGAGGTCTCTTCCACCTCCTCCCCCGTCCGGGAGGGGGTAAAATTGCATTGAGATTGAGTGACGTTATCACGGGGTCTGTCTGCTGGTCTTTGTGAGTTCGATAGGACGGGCTCGCAGGCTCCTTTTAAACGTTGCGACACCCTGCCTCTATCATCGTATGGAAGAACACATTCCCGGGATCCCTTTAGATGTGCATGCTCTTCCCCCGCTGGCCGCTCGGTGCTGTGCCATCTGCTGATCAGTTGCTTGTTTACACAGTAATGGTGATCAACAAATTGCACAGCGAAGGTCTGCGGCACCCAGTGGCGCCAGCAGGGAGGCGCTTAGTGGCCAACAGGGAAAGGAGCATACATACCTAAAGGGATGTCAGGGATACGTTTTTTTATATAATACTTGGAAAAAGCAGTATATAGTGACTGTTGCTACCTCTAAAGGTCACACCCCCACACATGACAATCAGCAAAATAGTGATGGCAGAGGCAGCTAATAGCTGTTGGAGGGCAGCCCACGGCTCCTAACATTTGATGTTCTTAAGAGTTTTGTATGCAAGAACACGTTTCTGGCCTCCCTTTATACATGCATGCTCTCCTCTGCCGGCCAGAGGGTGCTGCAGGCCTTAGCTGTACAATCTGCTGAGTTCTTTGAGCATGCATGTCTACAAGGATGCCGGGCATGTGTTCTTTCACAGACTTTCTTTTTTTTGTTGTTTTTGTTTTCCCCCTGAATGGAGCCGGTTCCTGCACTGCCTTCTTTCTTCCTTGCAGCTCTCGAAACGAACGTCCACTCGTATCGATCTGAGCCAAGTCATAGACTCTGATGGGCGCCAAGAGCTGACGATCAGGGGGAGCCCCGCCCAGGTGCGCCAGGCCCAGGAGCTGCTCCCGGGAATCTTGCGGGATGATGCCGTGATAGAGGTGGAGCTGCACCTACCTGCCAGATCTGTGTGCCGGATTATAGGTACGTTTTCCGGGAGCCCCCCCCCCCCCCCCCCCATGGGAAGTATGTGCGGGGGGGGAGGGGCGATTGTAAGGCCGGTGACTTGCATATCGTTGGTTTTGTCGGGGTCTCTTGGTTTCCTTCACCTGTACTGGACAGGAAGCTGAATGTCCGACCAGCAAGACATGGATTCTACTCATTATAGAGCTTGAGGGGCCCATCTGGACACCGTATTCGAAAGGAGGTCTAACTAAAGACCTACATGGAGGAATCGGGACCTCCTTCCTCCTGCTGGTGACCCCTCTAGTGATATAAAGATCTATATAGAGGAATCAGGACCTCCTTCCTCCCGCTGGTGACCCCTCTAGTGATATAAAGATCTATATAGAGGAATCAGGACCTCCTTCCTCCCGCTGGTGACCCCTCTAGTGATATAAAGATCTATATAGAGGAATCAGGACCTCCTTCCTCCTGCTGGTGACCCCTCTAGTGATATAAAGATCTATATAGAGGAATCAGGACCTCCTTCCTCCTGCTGGTGATCCCTCTAGTGATTAAGATCTATAGAGGAATCAGGACCTCCTGCTGGTGACCCCTCTAGTGATTAAGATCTATATAGAGGAATCGGGACCTCCTTCATCCTGCTGGTGATCCCTCTAGTGATATAAAGATCTATATAGAGGAATCGGGACCTCCTTCCTCCTGCTGGTGACCCCTCTAGTGATATAGAGGAATCAGGACCTCCTGCAGGTGATCCCTCTAGTGATTAAGATCTATAGAGGAATCAGGACCTCCTGCTGGTGACCCCTCTAGTGATTAAGATCTATATAGAGGAATCGGGACCTCCTTTCTCCTGCTGGTGACCCCTCTAGTGATATAAAGATCTATATAGAGGAATCAGGACCTCCTTTCTCCTGCTGGTGATCCCTCTAGTGATATAAAGATCTATATAGAGGAATCAGGACCTCCTTCCTCCTGCTGGTGACCCCTCTAGTGATATAAAGATCTATATAGAGGAATCAGGACCTCCTTCCTCCTGCTGGTGACCCCTCTAGTGATATAAAGATCTATATAGAGGAATCAGGACCTCCTTCCTCCTGCTGGTGACCCCTCTAGTGATATAAAGATCTATATAGAGAAATCAGGACCTCCTTCCTCCTGCTGGTGACCCCTCTAGTGATATAAAGATCTATATAGAGGAATCAGGACCTCCTTCCTCCTCCTGGTGACCCCTCTAGTGATATAAAGATCTATATAGAGGAATCAGGACCTCCTTCCTCCTGCTGGTGATCCCTCTAGTGATATAAAGATCTATATAGAGGAATCAGGACCTCCTTCCTCCTCCTGGTGACCCCTCTAGTGATATAAAGATCTATATAGAGGAATCGGGACCTCCTTCCTCCTCCTGGTGACCCCTCTAGTGATATAAAGATCAATATAGAGGAATCAGGACCTCCTTCCTCCTCCTGGTGACCCCTCTAGTGATATAAAGATCTATATAGAGGAATCGGGACCTCCTTCCTCCCGTTGGTGATAAGGGGGAGTGTCTTTTGTATGGAACTTTGCTTTGCTGGGATTTATTAGTCATTACTTGGAAAATATGGCAGCCAAATCGGATGATTTATGGGGGCCCTAAGGACCCCGTACTGATTAAACCATGTAGTAGTGACTGTGCTGTGGACCCATTCCTGTCCAATTGGTTTCAGGAAAAGGAGGACAGAGGATTCGGGAGATGAGTAAAACCTCCGGAGCCAATATCCAGTGTGAGCGCCAGCCGGACAACTGCCTGGACCTAGCGAGGTGCATCACCATAACCGGATCGCTGAAGCAAGTGGAGGCCGCCAAGGTGCTCAAGTTGACTTAAAGGGGTTGTAATATTTAAAAAAAAATATATATATATATTATATATTATATTATATTATATTATATTATATTATTTTATTTTTTATTTTTTTTTTTTTTTTTTTTACATACTGTCACTAGTCACCACTACATCAATTATATGATGACACTGTACTGCACTGGTGAAAGTATGTTTAAAAAAAAAATTGATATTTTCCAAAAAATTGTAACAAAAAAAAATACTACTTCAAAAAAATGTGCCGTGCCTCCTATTAAATACCTTGGACTGTCTACTTTCAAAAAAAGGGGTTATTTGTACTGTCCTCTTCGGGGTTTCAGGAAATGAGATGGGCCGTCACATTAGGACTGATCAGATTTATTGATTGATTTTTTTTTTTCAGATATCCATCCCATAGTTTGTGGACTCTCTATCTTTCCTACAGACTAATATACGCTGATTTGGGGGGTTTTTTCACCAAAGAAATAGAGCAGAATACAGTTTGGCCTAAATTAATGAAGAAAGATTATTTGAAAAATTTTATAACATAAACGAAGAAAAACCTTTTTTTTTTTTTTTTTTTTTTTTTTTTTCAAAATGTCTGGCCCTTTTATTTATTTTTTTATTTTTCGTTTAGCAAAAATTAAACCCAGTGGTGATTAAATATCAAAAGAAAGCTCTACTTGTGTGGAGAAAAAAAGTTAAAAAACAGTATAAAAAATATATTATAAAGAAAAATGTCAGTAAGAAAGAAAAAAAAAAAGAAAAAAATTAGACTTTTTATTTTATTTTATTTTTTTAAATACTTTCACCCAGTGGCGATTAAATACCACCAAAAGAAAGCTCTGCTTGTGTGGAGAGAAAAAAAGTCATATGGGTAAAGTGTTACTATAATGTGTAAAAAAGAAAAAAAATATATATGTAATAAAGAAAAATGTAAGTAAAAATTTTTTTCTTAAATACCACCAAAACAAAGCTCTACTTTTGTGGAGAGAAAAAAAAGTCATGTGGGTACAGTGTTACTAAAGTAAAACTGTATTGCTCTGGTCACAATATGTAAAAAAAAAAAAATATATATATGAAAAAAATATATAATAAAAATTTAAGTTAAAAAGAAAAAAAATGGAAAAAATTTAAAGAAAAAAATATAAAATTATCTTTTTTTTTTTTTTTTTTTTTTACATACTGTCATCCAGTGGTGACTACCACCAAAAGAAGCTCTACTTGTGTGGAAAAAGTAATATGGGTACAGTGTTACTATAATAAAAATGTAAGTAAAAATGAAGAAAAAAATATTAAATTTTTTTTTATTTTTCTTAAATACCACCAAAAGAAAGCTCTACTTTTGTGGAGAGAAAAAGTCATATGGGTACAGTGTTACTATAGTAAAGCTCTATTTGTGTGGGGAAAAAAGTCCTGTGGGTACAATGTTACTATAATATGTAAAAAATGTAAAGAAAAAAAATATATAATAAAGAAAAATGTAAGTAAAAAAGAATGAAAAAAAATTTAAAGAAATTTTTTTTTTTTTTTTTCTTGCATACTGTTACCCAGTGGTGATTAAATACCACCAAAAGAAAGCTCTACTTGTGTGGAAAAAAAGTCATATGGGTACAGTGTTACTATAATATGTTAAAAAGAAAAAATATATAATAGAAAAATGTAAGTAAAAAATGAGAAAAATTTTAAGAAAAAAATAAATAATTTTTTTTTTTATACATATGTTCACGAGTCACCACCACACCAGTTATATGATGACACTGCTCCACTTGTGTGGAAAAAAAGTCATGTGTACAGTGTTGCATGACCACGCAATTGTCATTCAAAGTATGATAGAGCTGAAAATTGGCCTGGGCAGGAAGGGGGAGGGGGGGGGGGTGACGGTGCCCGGTACTGGAGGAGTTAAAAATGAAATGATCTGATTGGAACATGTTTAATTCTTTATTTTTTTCCCTCCTATCCTCGCTCTCAGACTCTGATCCAGAAGGTGGTGGAAGAAGACGCCTCCATCTGGAAAAATCCGGCGGTTTCTTCCAACTTCCGGTCGCACAGGAAGACAATAATCGCCGTAAAGAAGAAAGACAAGCAGCCTCCCGCCAAGGAGGGCGCCACCCCGAGCACGGGCTCCCCGGACAGTTTCCACACCGCCGACTCCCCGGAGGAAAGAATCGGCGAGGACTCCGAGCCCCAAAATATCGCCAACGCTACATTCAACATCTACAAGTTTGAGGGTAGGGGGCGCTCCATATATATTATATGATGGGTTTGAATCACAACTTCATTGCTTTATGTTGTAGCGCCCCCTCTGACAAGTTTCACTTTTACCAAAGGACTTAATTTGCCTTTGAGGGCAAAGCCCTTCCACCTCTAGGACTAGGCTGCACCCATCTCTCATCTCATTGGAAAGGGGGGGGGGGCAGGGCTTGGCTCTGGTGAGGGGGGGGGGGGCACCTAAAGAGAAGCGATACTAGAATCTGAGAAATTAGATCTGGAATTGATCCGCCTCGTATGTCCACCTTTCCAGTTCCCAGCCCGGACTTCAACTTCCGCGCCGGTGAGCACGTGGAAGTCTGCGTGTCCGCCACGGAGAACCCCAAACATTTCTGGATCCAGATCCTCGGCTCACGCGCCTCGCAGCTCGACAAGCTGACCACGGAGATGAGCGACTTCTACTTGAGGCAGAAGAAGCAGGTGAGTACGTGCGCTTTGACTTTTTGGGCAGGCGTGGCGTTACCTTGGCTGTTATTTTTTGTTGTTTTTTTTTTATCAGGGAGAGATGCCGGAGATTCAGAACGGGGATATCGTGGCGGCTCCGTTCCATGACGACGGTTTCTGGTACAGGGCGGAGGTCCTGGGATTACCGGAGAACGGCACGGTTGATTTGTATTACGTGGACTATGGTGACAACTGGGCATGCCCGAAAGAGCACCTCTTCCCGCTCAGGTAAGTGAAAGTTGGGGCATTACCTAGCCACACGTGTGTTTTATTCTGGGCTGATATGCCAGCCAGTGAGCTCTTTATGCTCTTCATGGGTTCAGTTGTTGCATCAAAATTCTCCAAAATGCTTCTCTTCTTGCCGTGCATAGAGTGCCCAAACCCCTGATACCCCCCTTCCCACATATTCTAGATTTGGGTCTACTAATGATTTATATTGAGGTTATGCTAGATTAATGTTCTTAACATTTATATAGCCAAGAGTGTGATATAGCTGGCATACCACGGAGAAACAGTCATGGTCATAGTGCTGGCATACCATGGAGAAACAGTCATGGTCATAGTGCTGGCATACCATGGAGAAATAGTCATGGTCATAGTGCTGGCATACCATGGAGAAATAGTCATGGTCATAGTGCTGGCATACCATGGAGAAACAGTCATGGCAATACAGTTGGCATACCATGGAGAAACAGTCATGGTCATAGTGCTGGAATACCATGGAGAAACAGTCATGGTCATAGTGCTGGCATACCATGGAGAAACAGTCATGGCAATACAGTTGGCATACCATGGAGAAACAGTCATGGTCATAGTGCTGGCATACCATGGAGAAACAGTCATGGTCATAGTGCTGGCATACCATGGAGAAACAGTCATGGTCATAGTGCTGGCATACCATGGAGAAACAGTCATGGTCATAGTGCTGGCATACCATGGAGAAATAGTCATGGTCATAGTGCTGGCATACCATGGAGAAATAGTCATGGTCATAGTGCTGGCATACCATGGAGAAACAGTCATGGCAATACAGCTGGCATACCATGGAGAAACAGTCATGGCAATACAGTTGGCATACCATGGAGAAACAGTCATGGCAATACAGCTGGCATACCATGGAGAAACAGTCATGGCAATACAGCTGGCATGCCATGGAGAAACAGTCATACTGTTGGGATATCACGGAGAAAACCTTCATGGCCATACAGCTGGCATACCATGGAGAAACCTTCATGGTAATATAGCTGGCATACCATGGAGAAACCTTCATGGTCCTACAGCTTGGCATACCATGGAGAAACAGTCAAGTCATACTGCTGGGATACCATGGAGAAACATTCATGGTTAACCAGCTGGCAAACCTTGGAGAAACGTTCATGGCAATACAGCTGGCATACCATGGAGAAATAGTCATACTGTTGGTCAATCATGGAGAAACCTTCATGGTCATACAGCTGACATACCATGGAGAAACATTCATGGTCCTACAGCTTGGCATACCATGGAGAAACCTTCATGGTAATATAGCTGGCATACCATGGAGAAACAGTCACACTGTTGGGATCATGGAGAAACCTTCATGGTCCTACAGCTTGGCATACCATGGAGAAACATTCATGGTTAACCAGCTGGCAAACCTTGGAGAAACATTCATGGCAATACAGCTGGCATACCATGGAGAAACATTCATGGCAATACAGCTGGCATACCATGGAGAAACAGTCATACTGTTGGGATATCAAGGAGAAAACCTTCATGGGCATACAGCTGGCATACCATGGAGAAACATTCATGGCCATACAACTGGCATACTTTGGAGAAACAGTCATGGTCATACATGAATGTTTGTTTCAGGTGTCTCCAATGAAGAGTCCTGTTAATACTCCACCATACAAAGACATTGTAGACAATTGGGCTCTTCCAACGTTGCGGTAACAGATTGAGAAGGCCCTTTTCTGTTCCCCTGTGTACAAAGCCAGCTCCATAAAGACATCCTGTGACCAGTTTGGTGGGAAGGAACCAGTGTGTTCTACGCAGAGCCCTGACCACAACCCTACTGAACACCATTGGACCAGCGATTGTGAGCCCAACGTGTGGCACACAAGCTAGGTCTTCTCATCCAACATTGGTACCTGCGCTCACTTCTAGGAATGTTTCCCACAATGTGTCCCCATAAGAGTGGAGCCAGCTCCATAAGGACACGGTTTGACCTGTTTGGTTTGGAGGAACTCTACTGTTCTGCACAGAGCCCTGACTTGAACACCTTTTGGGATGAATTGAAATGCCAGGTCTTTTTTTTTTTTTTTTTTTTTGTGCCCAATGTGTGGCAACCAAACCAGGTCTTATCATTCAGCATTGGTACCTGTCCTCACTAATGGGCATAAATTGTGGGAAAGTTTCCAGGTTTTTGAACAGTTTGGTGTGGAGGAACTAAGAGCCCTGACCTCAACCCTACCAGAACACCCCTTGGGATCAATTGGAACTGCCATTGTGAGCCAAGTCTTTTTTGGTGCCCAACGTGAGGCACATAAGCCAGATCTTCTCATTCAACATCGGTATCTGCCCTCACTAATGGGCATAAATTGTGGGAAAGTTTCCAGGTTTGAACAGTTTGGTGTGGAGGAACTCTGAGCCCTGACCTCAACCCTACCAAAACCCCTTTGGGATGAATTGGAACTGCCATTGTGAGCCAAGTCTTTTTTGGTGCCCAACGTGAGGCACATAAGCCAGATCTTCTCATTCAACATCGTTATCTGCCCTCGCTAATGGGTACAAAACTGTGGGAAGCATTCCCATGTTGGTGTGGAGAAACTCGGAGCTAAGAGCCTTGGTTTCAATCCTACTGAACACCTGTGGGGTAAATTGGAATGCCAATTGCTAGCCAGGTCTTTTTTTTTGGTGCTCAGTGTGTGGCACACAAACCAGGTCTTCTCATCAAACCTCAGCTGACTTCGCTAATGGGAACAAATTGTGGGAAACTTTCCCAGTTTTGACCAGTTTGGTGTGGAGGAACTCGCAAAGCCAAGAGGCATGGCCTCAGCCCTACGGAACACTATTGGGATGAATTGGAATGCTGATTGTGAGCCAGGTCTCCATCATCCAACTTCAGTACCTGACCTCACAAATGGGCCTGATATGGACCTATTTTTTTCGGCAAAATCTTTGCAGTTACAGTAATAAATACGCTGTTTTCCTAGCACAACCAAGGCTTTCTTTTGGCGATCTTGTCTTGCAATGTATGGACTACAGGCCTCGGTGCCCATGTGAATGAGTCTCGTTTCTCCTCTAAAAAAAAAAAAAAGTTTTCATGTGTTTCCTTTCAGGAGTGACTTTCTCAGTTTGCCATTCCAGGCGGTGGAATGTGGCCTCGCGTATGTCTCTCCGAACGGTGAGTCGCAGACCCTCATCTGTAACCCCCCCCCCCCCCCCCCCACCAAGTTTGGCGTATCCAAATTGTCAGCTCATTCCGATGTTCTGTGTCTTTTGTGGCAGGTGGGAAGTGGTCATCGGAGGCGCTGGACGTGTTTGATACCCTGGTGCACTGTGCTAAATGGAAACCCTTGTTGGCCAAGATAGCTAGTTTCCCGTCCCCGGGGGTCTCCCACTTTCAGATCCAGCTATACGACCCATCCAGGGACCCGGTGAGTGGAGATGCGCCCCATGCTTTACTCTTGAATGCCTTGATGGGTGCGGGTATCGGTCTGGGGGTGGAGTGGGCGTTCCTAGGCAAAGGCTGTATTTGCATAGGGTAACGCCCACGTGTAATGCTGAGCCTCCATGATTGGCCAAACTGAAGTCCAAAGAATGTAAGGGGTTGGTTCCGGGCAGAGTTGGGCGCGGTCAGGGACAGTCAGGCTGGGTCCTCTGGCACTTTGTGTGGCCCCCCCCCCCCCATCTCCAGTCTTGACTTTCTTCCTTGTTGCAGATGCTGGATATCGGCCAGGAACTCATTCGTCTGGGACTTGCAGTAGAGCAAGGGAAAAGTCCTGTGAAGTCTGACGATGATGAGACGATTGTATCCCGACTTTTGGTGAGGAACATTCTCTGCTATGAATTCTCACAAACAAACGTGTCACCCTGTAGGCTCATTGCATGTCCCCCCGACAGGCGGAAGTCACCAGCATGTCTGAGAAGCCAGAACCCACTAGCTTTGCCAAACTACAAGAGGAGGAACACCGGCTGGAGTCTGGTAAGCAGCATTTGGCACCGGGGGTTATTGTCACCATCTATGAATGCATGAATCACTCCTACCCCCCACCACCACCACCCCGAAAAAAGCAAACCTGTACTGCCTCTAAGTCAAGTATGGCATATAGAGTGTTCTCAAACCCCCCAAAGATGGCTACCTTGCCTTGCAAGGGTCTCAATGGAGCCACCCCGCTATGCGTGCTTCTGGGTTCTTGTCGTTGTGTGCGAGGGTTCTTCACTATACAGCCACTTATGGCATGCATTGTGGCTGGGGTCCTTAATATTGTGCCTGCTCAGGGGCGGTGCTTGGGAGCAGAAGACTGTTGTGGCTGGGATCCCCCTATCCCTGTGCCTGTTTGAGCATCATGCTAAAGGTGTGCATGCACAGTGTATCTGAGGTCCTTATTATGCCCCCTCGAGTTTGGTGCTTAGATTATGCACCACTGGATTTTTTATTACTAGTGAGTGGGGCATCAGCAGACTTGAGGGTCGCTACCAAGTGGGACATCAGCAGAGCTTTGGGTAGCTACCGAGTGGGGTATCAGCAGAGCTTTGGGTTGCTACCGAGTGGGGCATCAGCAGAGCCTGGGGTTTCTACCGAGTGGGGCATCAGCAGAGCCTGGGGTTGCTACCGAGTGGGGCATCAGCAGAGCCTGGGGTTGCTACCGAGTGGGGCATCAGCAGAGCCTGGGGTTGCTACCGAGTGGGGCATCAGCAGAGCCTGGGGTTGCTACCGAGTGGGGCATCAGCAGAGCCTGGGGTTGCTACCGAGTGGGGCATCAGCAGAGCCTGGGGTTGCTACCGAGTGGGGCATCAGCAGAGCCTGGGGTTGCTACCGAGTGGGGCATCAGCAGAGCTTTGGGTCGCTACCGAGTGGGGCATCAGCAGAGCTTTGGGTCGCTACCGAGTGGGGCATCAGCAGAGCTGGGGGTTGCTACCGAGTGGGGGCATCAGCAGAGCTGGGGGTTGCTACCGAGTGGGGGCATCAGCAGAGCTGGGGGTTGCTACCGAGTGGGGGCATCAGCAGAGCTGGGGTTGCTACCGAGTGGGGGCATCAGCAGAGCTGGGGGTTGCTACCGAGTGGGGGCATCAGCAGAGCTGGGGGTTGCTACCGAGTGGGGCCATCAGCAGAGCTGGGGGTTGCTACCGAGTGGGGGCATCAGCAGAGCTGGGGGTTGCTACCGAGTGGGGCATCAGCAGAGCTGGGGGTTGCTACCGAGTGGGGGCATCAGCAGAGCTGGGGGTTGCTACCGAGTGGGGGCATCAGCAGAGCTGGGGGTTGCTACCGAGTGGGGGCATCAGCAGAGCTGGGGGTTGCTACCGAGTGGGGGCATCAGCAGAGCTGGGGGTTGCTACCGAGTGGGGGCATCAGCAGAGCTGGGGGTTGCTACCGAGTGGGGGCATCAGCAGAGCTGGGGGGTTGCTACCGAGTGGGGCATCAGCAGAGCTGGGGGTTGCTACCGAGTCCTTCATTTTTGCCTGCTCCTCCGGTGCCGTGTGCAAGGAATTATGGGGCATGCAGTCCCAAATCGATCAGTTCACTCCACCTCACCATGTCCTGGCCAGAAGTTGGGTTGAAGGACACGCCATTGCATCTCCCCGGTTGGGGTTTAGGTGAAATGCGTAAATCCCAGGTTGTGTCTGTTTTTTGGTTGAGCACCTGTCACCTTTTTGAAGGTAGCAAACCCCCCCCCCCCTCTCACACGGGTGGTCAGTGGTGGTATTGAGAATCTGGATGTAACTGAGGTACCTACCCGCCAGATGAGTCCATCGAAGTCACACGGGCAGACGTCAATCACAGCCAGGAGCTGCAGCTGGCCGACACCTCGTCTCCACCGCCTCCCCTGCAAACCTCCACCATGGCCGACAGCTTGGAGGAGAGCTTGTCCAAAATCTGCCTGGGAAGCAGCGAGGACCCCCCCGCCGCCGCCTCCTCCCCCTCCAACAAATCAGCCGCCCCCTCCAGCCAGTCCGCCTCGGTGGATTCCTCGTTCTCCTCCCTAACGACCTCCACCGACTGTTCCACCTGCACCGCCTCCGAAGTGGCCAGCCTCGTGTCGTCCATGGAGGACAGCAGCATCTACTCCCCACGTGGCTGCTTCTACTACATGAAGGACGAAGTGTCCACCAGCTCCGTCTTTGACGACTCCAAGGAGGTCATCACCATCAGTTCTGACAGCGAGGAGGAGGAGAGCGAAGAACTCCAGGATGGTGCGAAACGGGCCGCCTCCAACTCCGGTACACGGCGTGACGTCACCGTTTTTTTACTTATTTCTCTCATCTGGTGATTGGATCACAACTTTTCCTTCTCACGCTCCTTTTTTGGCTCTTGGTGGACACATGGAAGTCACTGACTATAGATTCTCTACCACGTAGTGGGCACAGCGGGTGTATAGACCCGGCAACTCAGCACAGGGATGGTGGGAACCCCTCATAATGGGCACAGCGGGTGTATAGACCCGGGAACTCGGCACAGGGATGGTGGGAACCCCTCATAATGGGCACAGCGGGTGTATAGACCCGGGAACTCGGCACAGGGATGGTGGGAACCCCTCATAATGGGCACAGCGGGTGTACAGACCCGGGAACTCGGCACAGGGATGGTGGGAACCCCTCATAATGGGCACAGCTGGTGTACAGACCTGGGAACTCGGCACAGGGATGGTGGGAACCCTTCATAATGGGCACAGCGGGTGTATAGACCCGGGAACTCAGCACAGGGATGGTGGGAACCCCTCATAATGGGCACAGCGGGTGTATAGACCCGGGAACTCGGCACAGGGATGGTGGGAACCCCTCATAATGGGCACAGGGATAGTGGGAACCCCTCATAATGGGCACAGCGGGTGTACAGACCCGGGAACTCAGCACAGGGATGGTGGGAACCCCTCATAATGGGCACAGCGGGTGTACAGACCCGGGAACTCAGCACAGGGATGGTGGGAACCCCTCATAATGGGCACAGCGGATGTACAGACCCGGGAACTCGGCACAGGGATGGTGGGAACCCCTCATAATGGGCACAGCGGGTGTACAGACCCGGGAACTCGGCACAGGGATGGTGGGAACCCCTCATAATGGGCACAGCGGGTGTACAGACCCGGACTCGGCACAGGGATGGTGGGAGCCCCTCATAATGGGCACAGCGGGTGTACAGACCCGGGAACTCGGCACAGGGATGGTGGGGAACCCCTCATAATGGGCACAGCGGGTGTACAGACCCGGGAACTCGGCACAGGGATGGTGGGAACCCCTCATAATGGGCACAGCGGGTGTACAGACCCGGGAACTCGGCACAGGGATGGTGGGAACCCCTCATAATGGGCACAGCGGGTGTACAGACCCGGGAACTCAGCACAGGGATGGTGGGAACCCCTCATAATGGGCACAGCAGGCTTTCAGGCTCATTTTATAATTCTGTATTTCTCTTCTTTTTTTTTTTCCAGAGATCTTGAATTCCTCTAGTGATGATGTCATAGTGGTGGAGCCGAATGACGCCTAAATGCCACCGGGGGAAGCATTACTTTATTGCACAGTTGCACGTTCCAGTTCCAATGTTTACATTTGTATTTATACATTTCTGTTATTAAAGTTACAATGTTAATTTAAGATCAGATGGCCGGCTGCGCATGCTCCTTATTGGGCTGTTTGTCTTGGCTGCTGGGGGAGATTTCCAGGGCTGATTGGCGAATGGCGTTACACCAGGAAGTTGGCGTCCATGCAGGTTGGGAGGATGGTTGGGTGGGTTTCATGTGCTCTCAGCCTCCCTGAAGGGGGGAGGGGGGAGTAGGACAGAGAAGGGGGTACAGTAGAGTCTTGGAATATCACTTTCAGTAGGACTTGGGAGATTCAGTTCGTTGACATTCCTTTTTTTCATCTGAAATTTTTCATTTTTGGAGACTTGGATGTCTCTGAATTTCCAAACGGACATAGTAATGAATCTGAAAAAAAAAGATTGAAAGGAAATTAACAAATTAATTTGTTTCTTTCGGATTCATTGAGAAGAGCCGGTTGTTAAGGGGCGGGTGGCTGCAGAGTCCTTAACAACCATCACTCAGCTGCTGTCAGCGGGATTCCCCACTGCCAGCAGAATGTAAACGGCATAAAAAAAGTGTGGTGCCCCCCCCCCCCCCCCCCAATCCATTATCAGGCCCTTTGAGACTGGTATGGATTTTAAGGGGATCCCCACACCAAAATAAAAAAATGGAGTAGGGTTCCCAACTGCCCCCCAAAATCCATGCCAGAACACCCCCCCCCCCCACCCCAAGCACCTTGATCCCAGCCCCCTGGAGTGCACTTCTTTTGGTATTTACCCCATACTATATTCACATGGGGGGGGGGGGGTGCATGGTGAGGCCAAGCCCCCCCCCCCAACCACTGGGCCAGGGATTTGAAGAAGAGGCCCTTATCCGCATAAATATGGCTGGCTGGCTCGTCCCCACTCTTTCCCGGCCTGCTTGCTCAGGCAAGGGTCTGATATGGATTTTGGGGGGCAGTGGGAACCCTACGCCTTTTTTTTATTTTGGTGTGGTCCCAGCTGCTTTAACTGACGTAAAAAAAGTGTGCTGGTCCCCCCCCCCCCCCCCCCCACAATCCATATCAGGCCCTATGGGCCTGGTATGGATTTTAAGGGGATCCCACGCATATAAAAAGGGTGCAGGGTTCCCACTGCCCCCCAAAATCCATCCCAGTCCCCCTATAAGTATGGAGTACACTTCTTTTGGTATGTACCCCATATTACATTCACATGGGGGGATGAGATCTCGGGGGGGGGGGGGGGGGGCAGATTCCAATAAGCCAAGCTTCCCCTCACTTCAGCAACCATTGGGCCAGGGTTTTGAGGAAGAGGCCCTTATCCGCAGACCCTTACCCAACCAGCTTGCTCGGGTAAGGGTCTGGCATTGATTTTGGAGGGGCAGTGGGAACCCTGCGCCATTTTGGTGTGGTGTTCCCCTTAAAATCAATCCTGGGCCCGAAGGGGACCCCCCCACACTTTTTTATGCCGTTTATATTCTGTTGGCAGCAGGAAATCCCATTGACAGCAGATGAGCCATGGTTGTTAAGGAGCATTTGGCTGCAGAGTCCTTAACAACCATGACTCATCTGATGCAAGTGGGATTCCCCGCTGCCAGCAGAATGTAACCGGCATAAAAAAAGTGTGGTGGTCAAAAAGGGCCTGATATGGATTTTAAGGGGGTCCTCACACATAAAAAAAAAAAGGGCGTAGGGTTCCTAACTGCACCCAAAATCCATCCCAGCCACCCCCCCATGAGTATGGATTATACTTCTTTTGGTATGTACCCCATACTATGTTCACATGGGGGGGGGGTGAGATCTCAGAGGGGGGGGGGGCAGATTCGGATAAGCCAAGCCCCCCCCATCTCAGCAACCACTGGGCCAGGGTTTTGAAGAAGAGGCCCTTATCCGCATAAATATGGCTGGCTCATTCCCACTCTTTCCCGGCCCCCATGCTCAGGTAAGGGTCTGGCATGGATTTTTGGGGGGCAGTGGGAACCCTGCGCCATATTTTTTATTTTTTTTGGTGTGGTGTTCCCCTTAAAATCAATACCGGGCCAGAAGGGGACTGCCACACTTTTTTTAAGCCGTTTACATTCTGTTGGCAGCAGGGAATCCCACTGACAGCAGATGAGTCATGGTTGTTAAGGAGCAGGTGGCTGCAGAGTCCTTAACAACCATGACTCATCTGCTGTCAGTGGGATTCCCCGCTGCCAACAGAATGTAATGGTTGTGAAGGACTCTGCAGCCACCCACCCCTTAACAACCGACTCTTCTCAATGAATCCAAAAGAAACAAAATTAACAAATTAATTTGTTAGTAAGGAATCTGAAAAAAGAGATTGAAAGGAAATTAACAAATTCAATGTATTCTGTTATTTTGTTTCATTACGATTCATTTAGAAGAGCCGGTTGTTAAGGACTCTGCAGCCACCTGCTCCTTAACAACCATGACTCATCTACTGTCAGCGGGATTCCTCACTGCCAGCAGAATGTAACCAGTGTAAAAAAAAAGTGTGCGGTTCCCTCCCCAATCCCTTAGGGCCTGGTATGGATTTTAAGGGGAACCCCACACACAAAATAAAAAGGCGTAGGGTTCCCACTGCCCCCCAAAATCAATGCCAGACCCTTACCCGAGCAAGCAGGCCAGGAAAGAGTGGGGGACGAGCCAGCCATATTTATGCGGAAAAGGGCCTCTTTGCACCTGTAACAGCTTCACCTCTTCTGGGAAGGCCGTCCACAAGGTTTAGGAGGGTGTCTATGGGAACGTTTGACCATTCTTCCAGAAGAGCATTTGTGAGGTCAGGTGCTGATGTTGGATAAGAAGGCCTGGCTCGCAGGTTTTCACTTTATTCCTTTGTTCTATGGGGGGGCTGAGGTCAGGACCCTAAGATATATGCACGGTCAATACTGCGCCATCTCACCAATGCGGCCAAATCTTGTATCCCTCTGCTCTGGAAGCAACAAACTCCCCCCTCCGTGGCAATGTGGCTACGGAGGGTGGAAGATATTAACAAAATGGAGGATTTGATCATGACTACCCAAGATAGGCAGGAAGTCTACCGAAAGACCTGGTCTCTTTGGAATGCGTTTGTGTACTCGACAGAAGGCAGACACCTTCTTGAGCGTTAAGTGGAGATGTGCCAGTCAACAGGCGTCCATGGGGGGAACTCTGAATCGCCTCCACTCTTCTTTCCTAATCTATTCCCTGTCCCTCCTTCCCTTATTCCCCTCTTTCCTAAAACCCCCCCTCCTCTCTCCTTCCCTGTCCTATCCCACCCCCCTTCCCACATCTCTTATCCCCCCCTCTTTCTCCTGTTTGTGCGATCCCTTCATACCTCTTCTGGTTGCAACCTATTGCCTGCTCACAATGGCCTTGACCTCTGTCTGGGGGGCCCGGGCCTGGAGATGTAAATCGGCCTTGGTATGTCTTTGGCCCTCCCACCGAAATCGGCCGAGGGAGTGATACATGTGGGGTCGACTCACTATTTACAATGTAATGCAAGGCTGGTAATTGTACTTTGTTACTGGGATGCACATTCGGGAGGCTGCGTCCTTCACTGTCTATGTTGTACTTTCTTGTTTGGGGACTCTACCCTATATGTGTGAAAATTCTGAATAAAAACTTATATTTGCAAAAAAAAAATTCCTCCACCCCAAACTCACTCATCCATGTCTTTATGCACTGGTGGGCTATCATGTTGGAACAGGAAGGGGCCGTCCCCAAACTGTTCCCACAAAGTTGGGAGCATGAAATTGTACAAAATGTCTTGGTATTCTGACGCCTTAAGAGTTCCCTTCACTGGAACTAAGGGGCCAAGCCCAACCTCTGAAAAACAACCCCCCCCCCACACCATAGTCCCCCCCCCCCTCTCCCAAATGATTTGGACCAGTGCCCAAAGCAAGGTCCATAAAGACATGGATGAGCGCGTTTGGGGTGGAGGAACTTGACTGGCCTCAACACGATAGAACATTTAAGAGAGGAGACTGCGAGCCAGGCCTTCTCGTTCAACATCAGAGCCTGACCTCACAAATGCTCTTCTGGAAGAACGGTCAAACGTTCCCATAGACACATCTCCTAAACCTTGTGGACGGCCTTCCCAGAAGAGTTGAAGCTGTTATAGCTGCAAAGGGCGGAGCCAACTCAATATTGATCCCTACGCACTAACACTGGGATGCCATTAAAATTCATGTGTATGGCAAGTGTCCCGATACCTTAAACAATATAATGTATATACCACTTAGAGGGTATGTACAGTGGGGCACGTCTATCCCTCTGGGCGGTAATACCAGCAGAGGAGTGAGGATTCAGTATCTGCTTGAGCTTAGTTTTAGTTGGGTTATGGGTCACCTAATTCCCTCTCTTCTCTATTTCTTGCTCCCCCACCAATCCATTCAGCCATGGGAGTGACATGAAATGGTCATTTCTGATCTCTGCGACATCGACAGCCAAAAAAGTAAGTATATTTGTTGGGGTGGTGTCCCTTTGGAGTGAAAGGCACCAGCACCACTGGAGGTGGCCCCACCATATAATCAACCCCTCCTCTGTGCGATCAGGTGCAGGCCCGATCTGTGATGGTGATAATCCAAAGAGCAAAAGGTTGACCACACTCCGATGGCCAGGTAAATCCAAACTTTGTGTAAAATTCGATCGCACGAAGGCAGGATCAGTTAATGTGTTTCGTGCAGAAGACGCTTAGTCATTGTTATGACTACGCACATTCTGCACGAAACGCGTTATCCACTGTCATTCTCTATCTAGAATCTGATGTCTGAGATATGGATTTTACACAATGAAGTTTGGATTTTCTTGGCTATTGAAGTGTGGTCAACCCTTGGAACACAGCTGTCCATTCCATAGTGAACTGATGGAGAAGCCTATCTTTTTATTATTCTAGAACTATTCTCTGATCCGTACTGAGAGCAGGCATATTCTATTTGGACTTGTAACTCATCTTCCTAGCTTGGTGCAAGCCCAGATTTACATCATCATAGTGAGGAGCTTTTGGGCAAGATCAACCAAGCAGGGCTGCAGATTAGAAATGCTAAGCGCGCCGCCCCCCCCCCCCCCCAAAATCAAGGCTGTAGGCCACTTTTAGGACTTGAAGCTTTAGTGTGGTAGCAGCTGTAACCCCATTTGGGAAGCTGAAGGCTACAGCACCATTTCCTAAAAATGGCCTTCCCGGACCATTTGAGACAATTGACACACATCACCAAAAGTGCTTCATTTCCCTACTATGTGTAAAATATCTTTTAAAATTTTCCTAGAACATTACTTGGAACCCCTAAACCTATGCATTTAAGCAGAGGCCCTAGAGCAGGTGGTCAACGACCATTAGAGCATGGTCTGGGCTTGCTGATCCACCATCCCAGATCATCAAACAGGGGGGGAAACCACTTGTAAAGTTGGGAGGTGTAGTAGGGAAGCAAGAGCCGCAAAAGCTGATGCTGCCTCCAGCTCCTGTCCCGGCGAGTGGTGCCAGCAGCAGGTCTGTGTGAAGCCAGGCAATGGGCATCAAAGTATAGGTGCCCAGTGTCTCCAAACTGGACACGAAGGGCCAGCATACAGTCCTTTAGCAAAGGCCATGCAGTCAATGGTAGTGAGCAATGCCCTACCATTGTGTTTATTAATTGGGGGGGGGGGGGGGGGGAATTGCACCCCATTGTTGGCATCATTGACATTAGTACCCAAGGGCCACATCTGGGCCCAGGGCCAGTTAGGAGACCACTGCTCTAGAGAAAAGTTTGCAGAGTGTTGCAATTTTGTTTCTCGTGGAATTTGTGTATTTTTTTTAGCAAGAAATACACTTGGGAGGAAAAACAAACCCTATTTTCTTGGTGAAAGATGGTGTTACACTGAGTAACTAGATACATGTCACTTTAATTGGGCACACTTGTGGAATAGCACCAAACTGTAAACATCCCTTGTAAATAGAAATAAGGGATGACAGGTCCTCTTTATGGTGAGATTTAAAGTTTAAGACCCCCAAATCTCTCTACCCTGGAAAAGATATAAAAAGCCAACCATGATTTTCTGAAATTCTACACCTGGACGTGATGTCATTGCTTCCATCCTCCCAGGACCATAGAGATGGCCAGGGATGATCCAGTCCCCAGTCACCTTTATGGTAACCCAGCCTTTTATCCAATGTGGCAGATAAAGCTCTTTGATATTGTCTTTATAATCTTTTGCTGCACTTGCTGGCACCCCTTGTGTTTCTTCATACCACATAACCAAATCATGTTTGGGGGGGGGGGGGGGCACAAAGTTTACACAGCAATCTCACATTATGAAAATTGGGACACCTGCCTTTACAAGGTCCAAACAATGGCATCCCAGTCTTAGTCCATAGGGTTCAATATTGAGTTGGCCCCGCCCTTTGCAGCTATAACAGCTTCAACTCTTCTGGGAAGGCCGTCCACAAGGTTTAGGAGGGTGTCTATGGGAACATTTGACCATTCTTCCAGAAGAGCATTTGTGAGGTCAGGCACTGATGTTGGACTAGAAGGCCTGGCTCACAGTCTCCTCTCTTAAATGTTCAATCGTGTTGAGGCCAGTAAAGTTACTCCACCCCAAACTCCCTCATCCTCGTCTTTATGGACCTTGCTCAGGCACTGATGTTGAATGAGAAGGCCTGGCTCACAGTCTCCACTCCAATTTGTCCCAGAGGGGGTTGGACTTGGCCCCTGGTTTCAGTGATGGGGGCTCTTAAGGTGTCAGCATACCAAGACATTTGACAGTTTCATGCTCCCATTTTTTTTTTGTGGCAACAGCCCATTCCTGTTCCAACAGGACCGTGCACAAAAGCAAGGCCCATAAAAGACATGGATGAGTGAATTTGAAGGGGGGGGGGGGGGGAATGGAGGACCTTGACTGGCCTGTGCAGAGTCCTGACCTCAACCCAATAGAACACAATTGGGATAAACTAGAGTGGAGGCTAAGCCAAGCCTTCTTGTCCAAAATCAGTGTCTGACCTCACAAATGCACTTCTGGAAGAATGGTCAAAGATTCCCATAGACACATCTCCTAAACCTTGTGGGTGGCTTCGCCAGAAGTTAAAGCTGGTATAGCTGCAAAGGGTGGGCCAACTCAATATTCAGGAGATGCCATTAAAGTTCATGTAAAAAGGTGGGTGGCCCAATATGTTTGGTACTATACTGTATGAGACCACCACAGTTAAGAAGGTTGCTAGTGTGTTCCTTTTTAAAAGTTTCCACCAGGAAAGTTCTTTAGCGAAGGGCTCTCTAGAAACTCAAACATGGTGGTGCCCAGAAAGCTTAGGCGATAGAACTGATAAGAGATGCCATACACCTCCAGCTAAAGTTGGAAAAGGTTAGAACCCATCTGTTGGTGCCCATTGTGGTGGGTATGTGACCCTACTCTTACAAATATCATGAGACCTCATTCCCACTGAATCTAGTTCTCACAGGAGCAGCCAAGATGATCTTTAAATGGGGCACAGTAGCACCATGGGGGGGGGGGCAGTTGGGAAGGAGCAAGGACCCAGACTCATGAAAGGTTAGCCCGTGCTTTGAAATTGAGAGAGAGCACAAAACCCATTTGTGGCAACCACTGGCAAGTTTAGAAGTCATTTGGCAACTCATCTAGAGAAATTCTTTTAGCAGGACATTACTCTGCTTCTACCACAAGAAAGTGACTCAAGAAAGCTTTATATGCATAATATAAATCAGTTTTATTGCTGTTCATTGGCCACATTACGTTTTCTTGATCCAAGTTTCCAGGTGAGCACAGCCCCCATCAATACAGTCAACCACAGGCCTCCCACAGCCATGACCATCCAGGGCTTCACTTCTTGTTCAGGGTCAGCATGCACAGCAAGAGCCTGGCCACTCTCCAGTTGAAGGTCAGCCTCCGGATCGACGATCCAAATGGGACCCAGGAGCTGTGTGTGGATCACCTCCCCCGATCGCTCTTCTGTGGAGAGAAATAAGAACTTATTGCCACATGGACATACCCATTACCTAGCTTAGCAACAGCCAGAACCATTGACAAAGTAGGATGAGGAATTCCGACTTGGTCAACACATTGACTTAGAACAAAAAGCATGATACCCAGGCAAATAGCATTTTCAGGTCAGCTTGCCTTGGTCTGACAGGTGCCTCATTAAAGACTCACCAGCTAGATGCCTCTTCCATGGTCTTCTAGATCCTGACGCCAGCCTTCTGGCAAAGGAGCCATCACAGTTTCCAGACTCACAGCAACTGCAGATGTTGGCAGCTCCTTCCACAGGGGACCACCTGGAAGGATTAACAGTTAGCTGTGTAAAATGGTCAGTGTCACTTCTCTACCAGTTAACAAGTCCTAGAATCTCCTACAACAGTGATGGCGAACCTTGGCACCCCAGATGTTTTGGAACTACATTTCCCATGATGCTCAGCTACACTGCAGAGTGCATGAGCATCATGGGAAATTTAGTTCCAAAACATCTGGGGTGCCAAGGTCCGCCATCACTGTCCTATAAATTGCTTTGGAAAGTTTTCCTGAGAAAGTCACATTATGCATGCCCAAGTACTGTGCTAGTTGGGCTTGGTTCTCTAAAGAACTCCCATGCCAACTAGCAGGTTTTTTTTATGATCCTAGTAAAATATTCCTGGATATACCTGTGCCAATTTAAGTTTACACCCCCCCCCCCCCCCCCCCCAATTTTTTGTAGTCTGGGCTGTAGGTGGTCCAAACTATTTTCCAACCCTAGTGTGTAGACTTTAGCTGGCCATATGCAAGACTTCTTGTTCAGCCCCACAGCAAGTTGACGGTGATGGTATTAACAGGCCATCCATGGCATGAATCAGCCGAAATGCCCATCTGTATAGCCAACTTTACCAATCCCAAGGGCCATACAGGTCAGTTGTGTTAAGCATCTCCTTAGCATTTAGTGTGCCGATAGGCACACACTCACTTCCATTAACTCCCAACAAGTCCCTAGTACAAGGCTGACGTAGTTTGGTGCAAGCTTGTTCCAGGCAGTTGTGTCTGGGAGTAACAGGTCAACCAGCTAGCCATTTTAGGTCAGTATATGTTCCTGTACAAAAAATAAAAAGCCTAGTAGACGATCCAAGGTGTTCATGAGGCAACATTCTGTAGGTACCATGTTACCCCAAATACAAGCTGTACAGCTGGGCAAATGTTTGTAACTTACGAGTTGCTGGTTTTGCTGAAGGAACAGGCCTTGTTAGTTGGGTCTGGGGCCTGGTTGAGCGGGACAGCTTTCAGCACACAGTAGATATAGATCTGAGAGAGAATATATTCATTAAGCACCCATTGCCACATTCAGCACCATCCGATTACAGGCTGCTACTTACTGTTGGCTGGTTGTAGTTTGTAAATCTAAAGGCGTCAATCTCAAAGCGCAGTCTGTTCGGCTCAGGCCTCTGTGATATAAAGGTGGAGGACGAGTCCTCTTGCTGCCCATCCACCAGGCATCTACAGAGGGTTATAAGAGAAAAGCACCATTACACACTTGAATTTGTAGATGTACAAGCTACAGGGCTATAGTGGGCCCCCCCCCCACCTCAACATAAAGTACTAAAGCCCATAAAGGTTTATTGTGGCAGGCGTTAAATTGTTGCAATTAGTCCCTGGTGACTTCACAGGAAGAGAGGTCACCAGAACAAGGAGAAACAAGACTATGTTCTAACCCTCATACCCTGTTGAAGAGATTGTCAAGGTTGGGTTTTTAGGGATTCACATCTGCTCTTCTTCCCCCCCAGCTTTTTATATTTGAGATGGACCTACAACATTACAGAACAGGAATATTTACCCATAATTGTTAATGAGCTCATATCGAGGTGTGGAATTGGGGTCCAGAGCCAATAACGCCACACAGCTGTCCACAACGATCCTCATTGGCATATGGTTTTCTACATTAACAAGAGCCTCGATTCTCAAGGAGTTACCAAGAGATACAACACTGGAGTCCCTCAGACCACTCCAGTCATCTGCAAAAAGAAAACAAACCTCATTGGTTATGCAAGTAGTTTTAAGCCAACCTTCACATCTACCAAGCTGGATGGAGGGCCAAGATCACAGGATTCATAGTGAAACCCAACAAGCCAAGGGTGAGTTTGCTGCAACCATGCATAGATTCTCAAATATTGCGCTACTTTGATAACTGACCGATCTATAATCTACATAAATGTGAAGACTGGTTCTGTAGCCAAGATGCCAGGAGTAGGCATGGCCGGTGATTAAGGCACCAGAGATTTTGCCTTCCCACATTCATGCAGCAGTTTTGCATTTCAGCATCTGAGGCTAGCCATCACTACATTGCAGCCAAGCTGTCTGAAGCAGGATAAAGCTGGGTCCCCCCCCCCCCCCAAAAAATAAATAAAGCCCATGTATCAGGGTTGGCATTGCCTGGTATATCATAGCCAGGCCCATGTAATTAAGGTTGGCATAGTCTGGTAACCTGTAGCATGGGCCACATGTAGGTCATTTAGCAATCCACAGCTTATCGCTCACGGGATTTACAGTTTAACGTTAATGTGTGAGAAGTTCCTACCTTCCATCAGATTGAGCGCAAAGGAGAGCCTCTCCTCCATGGATATGGTGGAGCTGAAGGGCATCCAGGTTGGTCTGATAGCATTGCTGCTGGCATTTCCGTGCCTAAATTAGAGACAAAATAAATAAAAAATTATTTACCCAATACTCAAACATTTTATCTTCATACACAACTATTTAAATGGAGCTTCCATGACCCAGGCTTGGTGACCACCATATAGTAAACACGCATATCACACAGCTAATAGAAAATGACTATTAACTGTCATAATAACTATGGGGTCCATTTAAGTGAGCCCATTAGAGTAGTAACAAAACCTGCAGATTTCAAGGCGTTCAAGCTTGTCCTGGCTTTACCAATTAGCAAGTCAGACAAAGCAGGTGACAAGTGTTGGGATACCCAACATTCCATTTAGGTCTTATATGGGTTTCGGTATAGTTTACCATGTTTTACATAGTGAAATAACATTAATCCATGCACAAAGACTTGAGGATGGTATACAAAGGGCACATAACTAACCCAATTAAGAGACTCACCGGGGGTAGTAGCACTGAACACCGATGTTGGCACTGTTGGTTCGGGTGATTACAACACTCCTGGATGAAGAGGGTTTGTAGGCAATGTTTGTAGTGTACAGGAGGAAGTCGGCGGTCGTCTGTAAGAAACAGAATCAGGTCATAGGCCTAAAGAGGAAATGCCAACATGGCAGTAAAGTAGGCACTGCCCAAGCATATATAGGTGGCCCTTTTGTCCGCAGCCCAGTCTCAGGTATACATCCATGCTGCTTGTTCACACCATATCCACAAATGGAGACAATTTGAAGCATGGGGTCTTTTCCTGTGGAGTCCTGAAATATTAAATTCATATGGACCAACCTGACCCTAGGTGGAATTAAAGGACAATTCTGGCCAGCAAAATGTTGAAGTCAAGATAGATGGATGTTCATACAGCCAGAAATCTTCTAAGCTGAACTTTGTGCACTCTGCCTCTGAAGTGATCACATACCCAGAAAGCAGACCAACCAATACCACCCCAAAGGCAGAAGGGCATGCCAGTTAAATTGGCATATTCAATGCCTCTGGAATGAGAGGAGTTAGCATTGTTCCCTACTACCTTAGGAGACTATAAAAATTCCCCCATTATGGAGAAGAGCTAGAGGTGTACATAGTAGGTACTCCTTGTACTAGGAGGGCAAAACCTTCCCCAGTTGTGAAGCGGAGGAAGGCTCGCTACTCTCTCGTCCTAGGATGACACCACAGTCTGGTTGTCACTAATATGGACCAACAGACTACAAACCATCCCTGTTATGGAGGCAAGGGAGCGTCATGCAGTCTTAACAGCCTCATTGTCCTAGGGCAGGGTGTGGTGGAACCCTAGAGGTTGCGAAGGGTTCCTACTTAATATTGTTGTCAGCCTAGCAATGTAGCCACCACCTCTAAAAAAGGACCAGTAAGCTGAAATATTAAAAGTGATTGTTCTGGGGTCTAGGTGGCCCTCACATTGCAGGTTATACACAAAGCAATCTAGTTGTACAAACCCCCCCCCCCCCAGATTTACTAGCTACTATAGCAGGAGGTCCTTGCCAAGTAGTCAATCTCAACCTAAAGCTAGTCAGATACATCACCCCATAGAAGATCAGCACATGGCCAGTTTAACACATTTACACCTACATTGTACTCAAACATAGGATAGGAGCAGGGTTACCACCTTATCCCTTTAAACCCAAACACATGAATTACACCGGTTCTGAGACTAATGTAATGCAGATAAGGCACAAGTTCAATGTCCACCTTAACCAGCCACCAAACCTGTGTAATTAATATGCGTTTGGGTTTAAAAGGGATAAGGTAGCAACTCTAGATAAGAATTGACCCCCCACACACACACACCAATTCAATGGTACATCCATCTTTAGACTAGACTGTCACAAGCCATAGTTCTAGAAGATAACCAACCTGAACCTGGTTTCCACAATCCTGCAGACTGATCTGGAAGGTCACGGTGTCCTGGTCCTCAGAAGACGGCTCACAGTGCGCAGAGCCCAGGGTGAGGTCAGACGCCTTGATCAGTTTTCCATTCCCATATAGATTCTTCTGGATGGTGACCACCATCATGTCCTCCAAGCACACTATACTGACCACCCTCCCAGAAGGCACCAACAGCTGCCTAGGCTGCTGAGGATAACCTCGTGCAGAACCCCAACCAGACTGGCGGGAATCCTGACGCCTGGATCCAGTCTGTTGGCGGTGCCAATAGTCCTGGCATAGGACAAGGTCAAAAGCCAAGCCCACCACAAATAACCCACCAAGCCAATTCATTGTGACCAGAAAAGAAACAGACCATGCTTCTTGCTGGTGTGAGAGTTTATACACCCTGTAGTAATTACCCCACCTGGGGGAGATCAACCTTGACCAATCCTGACCAACCATGAATGCCCCCTCTGCTGACAGCAACCTGCCCCACCTGTGCTAACTGCCTGTAACCCTACTCATCAGGAGCTTAAAGGAGACAGCACAGAACTGCTGTAACCCTACAGTCCCCCGCAGCACAGTGGTGTAAAGAGTCCCATAGGAATTAAAGGGAAACATTTTTTCATGTGTCTTTCTTGTGAGGTAAAAAAAAACGTATCAGTTAACTTTAACCCCCTCTCAGCAGGCATGTTTTAGCGCAGCGTAAGCGCACAACTGTAAACAGCTCTTTATGGGCAATGCGCCCGAGCCGCAGTGCACCATAACGCACCTACCATCGCTGTGGGGCGATGCATTACAACAAAATGACCTTGTTCATGTAGGCTTTGATCTCTGAAGAGCGATTCGTATGCAGATTGTGCATTTGACAGGTAGTGAAGAGGTGTCGTATTGCCTTAGACTGCTTTCACACAGACGCAAAAATGCATATGCGTTTTTGGCACATTTTAGATGCATTTTCTAGTTGCCTACACTTGCGAAAAATGCACACGTCACTAAAAAAAAAAAGAAAAAAAAAGTGGTACATTTTTGATGCGTTTTGGTCACATTTTCAATTTTTTTTGCAATGGGGAGCTGCGTTTTGCCAAAGTTTTGAAAAAAAAACCCCCACCAAAGATGCAGCATGCAGGACTCTTCGAAACGCACCGCAGCACAGTGGTGTGAAGAGTCTCATAGGATTTAAAGGGAAACATTTTTTCATGCGTCTTTCTTGTGAGGTAAAAAAAACGCATCAGTTAACTTTAACCCCCTCACAGCAGGCATGTTTTAGCGCAGCGTAAGCGCAGCGTAAGCGCACAACTGTAAACAGCTCTTTATGGGCAATACGCCCGAGCCGCAGTGCACCATAACGCACCTACCATCGCTGTGGTGCGATGCATTACAACAAAATGACCTTGTTCATGTAGGCTTTGATCTCTGAAAAACGATCCGTATGCAGATTGTGCATTTGACAGGTAGTGAAGAGGTGTCGTATTGCCTTAGACTGCTTTCACACAGACGCAAAAATGCATATGCGTTTTTGGCACATCTTAGATGCATTTTCTAGTTGCCCACACTTGCGAAAAATGCACACGTCACAAAAAAAAAAAAAAAAAAAAAAAGGTACATTTTTGATGCGTTTTGGTCACATTTTCCATTTTTTTTGCAATGGGGAGCTGCATTTTGCCAAAGTTTTGAAAAAAAAAAAACCCTACCAAAGATGCAGCATGCAGGACTCTTCGAAACGCACCGCAGCGCAGTGGTGTGAAGAGTCTCATAGGATTTAAAGGGAAACATTTTTCCTGCATTTTTCTTGTGAGGTAAAAAATGTAGGAAAAACGCATTGGGTGTGAAAGCAGCCTTACTGCTTGCTTTAACCCCTCGGACCCCGCACTAGCGCGCTGTAACCGCTGTTCTTTGCCACTTGCAGAGTGGTGGGTTGCGCTTGGTGGGCGCGATGCTTGCCGAAAGTGACAGAGGGTATTATTTCTGCCATGGCTGCAAAGCATTGTGGTCATGGCATGCATGCACCCCTGGTGAGGGAGCGAATGCGACTCAACCGCAGGGTATTACTGCCCCTCAACCGCTGATGTGACAGGTCCTAAAGAACGCACAGGGCCACATTGTTTACATTGCGTCGGTACGCAGCTATTGGCTGCGTACCGACGCAATGTAAACAAGCTTGAAATCCTGAAGTAAATGCTGTTCTTGTGTCCGCCATGACTGGGGGGGGGGGGCAAAGCCAAAGCTTATAGGGTCTCCTCATCAGTGGGGGGGGGGCTCCAAGACGCCGTCATAATACGCTGACGCTCTGCGTCCATAATGGCTTCACAGAAATAGATGGTAAAATGTCTGCCATGTTCCCAGATGGGGCGGCCATATACACGACACTTTGAGGAGGATTCCTTTCACTCGGCGCCCATTGAATTTAGCGTTACGCCCCTTGCTCTGAGGAAGATGCCGAATTACGATTGCCGATTTATCGGAGGATTGCGGCCGATATTGTACAGATCACCATCCGCCACACGTCCTACATACATACACTGTGTACACTTGTTTTGAATTAGTATTTACTTCATCTCAGAGAAGAGGAATGGAGGGACAAATGTGAACATCAGGACATATTCAGGGATGGGAAGGGTGGGCTCAGGTCACCATAGTGATGTCTTTATTTGTAACTGGTGGTATGGGGAATGATGGGGTGAAAGGGGGACCTGGTTGCTATGAGAAACGCCCCACACAGAGCACTATGGGCGATGGTCTCCGAAAACATGGCTGCTGTGGATGACACTTCCTGTGTACGGAAGAAGAGGAGCGCGAGACTCTAGTGACGGGTCACGTGACGGCCGAGAGTGAGGCGAGCTGTGGTCACGTGGGGTGATTGCGGGGCGCTGATTGGTCGGCGCTCTGCACATGGTGCCCTTGGATCGGAGAGATGCTGAAAGTGACAAGCCGCCTGCTGAGCCTCAGAGCCCCGATATGTGTCACCCCGAGCCGGGTGAGGACCCCCCGACACCCGCTTATGGATAGACCCCATACATACCCTGTGCGACACCCCTCATATATCACCTGACATACAAATACAGCCCCCAACGTGACCCTCATACCGAGAATGACCCCCTCCCCCCACTGACTGACCCCCCCATACCCAGCCTGACCCCCTCCCCCACTGACTGCCCCCCCCCCATACCCAACATGACCCCCCCATACCCAGCCTGACCCCCTCCCCCACTGACTGACCCCCCCACACCCAACATGACCCCCCCCCCCGCCTGACCCCCCCATACCCAGCCTGACCCCCCTCCCCCACTGACTGACCCCCCCATACCCAGCCTGACCCCCTCCCCCACTGACTGACCCCCCCCATACCCAACACGACCCCCCCCCACTGACTGACCCCCCCCCATACCCAATATGACCCCCCCCCTGCCTGACCCCCCCATACCCAGCCTGACCCCCTCCCCTACTGACTGACCCCCCCTACACAGCATGACCCCCTCCCCCACTGACTGACCCCCCCCCCATACCCAGCCTGACCCCCTCCCCCACTGACTGACCCCCCCCATACCCAGCATGACCCCTTCCCCCACTGACTGACCCCCCCATACCCAACATGACCCCCTCCCCTACTGACTGACCCCCCCATACCCAGCATGACCCCCTCCCCCACTGACTGACCCCCCCATACCCAACATGACCCCTCCCCCCCCTGCCTGACCCCCCCATACCCAGCCTGACCCCCTCCCCTACTGACTGACCCCCCCGTACACAGCATGACCCCTTCCCCCACTGACTGACCCCCCCCCCATACCCAGCATGACCCCCCCCCCACTGCCTGACCCCCCATACCCAGCCTGACCCCCTCCCCCCCTGCCTGACCCCCCCATACCGAGCCTGACCCTCCCCCACTGACTGACCCCCCCCCATACCGAGCCTGACCCTCCCCCACTGACTGACCCCCCCCATACCCAGCCTGACCCCCCTCCCCCACTGACTGACCCCCCTATACCCAGCATGACCCCCTCCCCCACTGACTGACCCCCCCATACCCAGCCTGACCCCCCTCCCCCACTGACTGACCCCCCTATACCCAGCCTGACCCCCTCCCCCATTGACTGACCCCCCCATACCCAGCATGACCCCCTCCCCCACTGACTGACCCCCCCATACCCAGCCTGACCCCCCTCCCCCACTGACTGACCCCCCTATACCCAGCCTGACCCCCTCCCCCATTGACTGACCCCCCATACCCAGCATGACCCCCTCCCCCACTGACTGACCCCCCCCCATACCCAGCCTGACCCCCTCCCCCACTGACTGACCCCCCCCCCCCCATTGCCAACATGACCCTCCCCCCTGCCTGACCCCCCCATATCCAGCCTGACCCCTTCCCCCACTGACTGACCCCCCTCATACCCAACATGACCCCCTCCCCCCCCTGCCTGACACCCCCTCCCCTACTGACTGACCCCCCCCGTACACAGCATGACCCCTTCCCCCACTGACTGACCCCCCCATACCCAGCATGACCCCCCTCCCCCACTGACTGACCCCCCTCCCCCACTGACTGACCCCCCCATACCCAGCATGACCCCCTCCCCCACTGACTGACCCCCCCCCCCCCATACCCAGCATGACCCCCTCCCCCACTGACTGACCCCCCATACCCTGCCTGACCCCCTCCCCCCCTGCCTGACCCCCCCATACCCAGCCTGACCCCCTCCCCTACTGACTGACCCCCCCGTACACAGCATGACCCCTTCCCCCACTGACTGACCCCCCCATACCCAGCCTGACCCCCTCCCCCACTGACTGACCCCCCCCATACCCAGCATGACCCCCTCCCCCACTGCCTGACCCCCCCATACCCAGCATGACCCCCCTCCCCCACTGCCTGACCCCCCATACCCAGCCTGACCCCCTCCCCCACTGACTGACCCCCCCATACCCAGCCTGACCCCCTCCCCCACTGACTGACCCCCCCATACCGAGCCTGACCCTCCCCCACTGACTGACCCCCCCCCATACCGAGCCTGACCCTCCCCCACTGACTGACCCCCCCCCCCCCCCCATACCCAGCCTGACCCCCCTCCCCCACTGACTGACCCCCTCCCCCATTGACTGACCCCCCCCATACCCAGCATGACCCCCTCCCCCGCTGACTGACCCCCCCATACCCAGCATGACCCCCTCCCCCGCTGACTGACCCCCCCATACCCAGCATGACCCCTTCCCCCACTGACTGAGCCGCCCCCTCCTTACCCAGCATGACCCCCCTCCCCCACTGACTGACCCCCCCATACCCAGCCTGACCCCCTCCCCCACTGACTGACCCCCCCATACCGAGCCTGACCCTCCCCCACTGACTGACCCCCCCCATACCGAGCCTGACCCTCCACCCACTGACTGACCCCCTTATACCCAGCCTGACCCCCTCCGTCCCGGTACTTGTCTGCCGAACACTGATTGCTCCCCCTGTACCCGTCTGCTCCCCTTCTAATAATCATTCTCATCACACCCCTCCCCCCAGTGACAAATGATGGCCCCCCCGGCTCTGTTTTCCTTTAGCGACACTATTGCCCCCCCCCCCCCATGTACAATGTGTACGATCGTCCTCATTGGTCATCTCCTGGTGGGTGAGTCTCCTGTCTCATGTCTTGCAGGGTACGGTGATTGTAGAACGTTGGAACAATGTCCCCCTGGCTAAGGAGGGGGAGGAGCCCTACCTGCACCCGCGCCGTCACCGGATCTACCGCATGGTGGAGGACACCAAGCACCAGAAGAAGGAGAAGATGGAGCTGATCCTCACTCAGTCTGTAAAACGTAAGTGCTCGCCGTAGAGCGCCGGGGCTGCGGTCTCACTGTCTGTACATCAGTCAGCCGGCATTCCTCTCCCTCTTCCCTGCAGAGCTCGGCAGTCGTGGCGACTTGGTGCTGGTGGAGAAAGCGATGGGCCGCAATAAACTTCTGCCGCAGGGGCTCGCCGTTTACCCTTCCCCCGAGAACAAGCAGATGTTTGAAGAGGAGAAGCTGGTAAGTTTTCAGGGCGAGTGGGGTCACCTGAGAGAATGGGGCCACAGCGACCTGTCCCGAGAGGGAGGGGTCACAGCGACCTGTCCCTAGAGGGTGGGGCCACCGCGACATGTCCCGGGAGGGTGCGGTCACCGCCACCTGTCCCCGGAGGGTGCAGCCGTCCTCTCACCGCCACCTGTCCCCAGAGGGTGCAGCCATCCTGTCAATGCCACCTGTCCCCAGAGGGTGCAGCCGTCCTGTCAATGCCACCTGTCCCCAGAGGGTGCAGCCGTCCTGTCAATGCCACCTGTCCCGGGAGGGTGCGATCACTGCCACCTGTCCCGGGAGGGTGCAGCCATCCTGTCCCGAGAGGGTGCCGTCTCCGTGTCGTGCCCCTAGAAGATCACTGTGCCCTGTCCCGAGAGGGTGTGGTCACCATGTCCCGAGAGGGTGTGGTCACCATGTCCCAAGAGGGTGTGGTCACCATGTCCCAAGAGGGTGCGGTGACCGTGCTCTGTCCCGAGAGGGTGTAGTCACCATGTCCCGAGAAGGTGTGGTCACCATGTCCCGAGAGGGTGTGGTCACCGCGCCCTGCCACGAGAGGGTGTGGTCACCGCGCCCTGCCACGAGAGGGTGTGGTCACCGCGCCCTGCCACGAGAGGGTGTGGTCACCGCGCCCTGCCACGAGAGGGTGTGGTCACCGCGCCCTGCCACGAGAGGGTGTGGTCACCGCGCCCTGCCACGGGAGGGTGTGGTCACCGCGCCCTGCCACTGGAGGGTGTGGTCACCGCGCCCTGCCACTGGAGGGTGTGGTCACCGCGCCCTGCCACTGGAGGGTGTGGTCACCGCGCCCTGCCACTGGAGGGTGTGGTCACCGCGCCCTGCCACGGGAGGGTGTGGTCACCATGTCCTGTCCCGAGAGGGTGCGGTCATCGCGGCCTGTCCCGATAGGGTGCGGTCATCGTGTCTCGAGAGGGTGCGGTCACCGCGTCCTTTCCCGGGAGGGTGCGGTCTCCATGTCGTTCCCCTAGAAGATCACTGTGCCTTGTCCCGAGAGGGTGTGGTCACCATGTCCTGTCCCAAGAGGGTGCGGTCACTGCGAACTGTCCCGAGAGGGTGCAGCCATCCTGTCCCCGGAGGGTGCGGTCTCTGTGTCGTGCCCCTATAAGATCACTGTCCCCTGTCTCGAGAGGGTGCGGTGACCGTGCCCTGTCCTGAGAGGGTGTGGCCGTCCTCTCATGGTCGCCCTGTACTGAGAGGGTGTGGCCATCCTGTCCCGAGGGGGTGCGGTCACCGTGTCCTGTCCCGAGAGGGTGTGGCTGTCGTGGTCGTCCCCTTGTGGCCGTCCTCTCTGGAGAGGGTTCAGCTGTCCTGTCCTGAGAGGGTGTGGTTACCCTGAACTGTCTCAAGGGGGCGGAGTCATGCCCCTAGAAGAGCGCTGTGCCCTGTCCCGAGAGGGTGTGGTCACCTTGTCTCACCCCGAGAGGTTGCTGTCAGCGTGTCCTGTCCCGGGAGGGTGTGGCCGTCCTGTCATGGTCGCCTTGTCCCAAGGGGGTGTGGTCTCCCTGTCCCGAGAGGGCGGGGTCTCTGTGCCATGCCCCTAGATGATCACCGTACAATGTCCCGAGAGGGCGGGGTCACACAGAGAGTTTCTTACCCTGGAGAAATGGGGTCAGTGCATGGTGTCCTGGGAGAGAGTTGCCCTATCTCAGCACCCGAGGGTGTGTTCACTTTGCCCTGCTGCCCCCCTCGCGCTTGTCGCTGTATCAGGCCCTGTCTCACCACTCTCATTCTTCTCCATAGAAACAAGCGTCAGTGGCACCCAGCGAGCGCGTGCAGACTTGGACCGGGGAGCGGGTAAGTCCTTACAGGGACTTTTATGTGCACAAGGCTGACCTGCGTTCTGTCCTTCCCTTCCCCCCACTATATGTAGAGCGGCACAGGGAAGCCTGTTCTGCCGTGCCAGTCCCCGCCATTTCTCCCGTTGTATCCTTCCCAGGTGATGTCATAGTGCCCCGGGATGGGTGTGAGCGGTCGGGGGATTGGTGGGGACCGGCACGTCTGTCTGCATATGGGGGGGGGGGGCACTTCTGATGAGGATTGGTACGATCCATCCGTCACATGATCTGTCACCACTCCTCACCGTATTGGGGTGGGGGGGTGTAACCAATCACAGCAGGTCACGTGACAGTTGTACACAATGGATAGCTTCTTTTTATGCCATCCATTGCGTACAATTGTGATTGGTCAGTGTGATCACATGGTACAGACAGAGGCCAATCGCAGCTTATCACAACAAAACAAACTGAATGATTCTGTTTCATTCAGTGAAATGCTTGATTGTAGCAATTTTAATGTGTAAAAGATAAAAGATAAAAAATAAAAAAAAATCCTGATCACTTCCCCAGTGTTACATTCAATTGTAAAAAAAAGTAATAATTAAAAAAAAAAAAAAAAAAATATATATATATAATTTTTTTTTTATTATTACTTTATTTTTTTATTTATTTTTTCTGACGCCAGTCAGTATCCCTGATCACTGCCACACCAGTTATATGATGGTGATGTCCTGCACGGGTGACAGTATGTAAAAAAATAAATAAATTAAAAAATAAATATATATATATATATATATATATATATATATATATATGTATATATATATATGTATATATATGTATATATATGTATATGTGTGTATATGTATGTATATATATATATATATATAATATAACAATTTTTTTTTTATTATTTTATTTCTTCATTTTCCCCGAAAATTGTGCCACTTTTTGGTGTGTGCCTCGGCCTTCATGATGCTGTTTGTTCACTAAGGTTCTCTAACAAACCTCTGAGGGCTTCACAGAACAGCTGTATTTATACTGAGATTAAATGACACACAGGTGGGCTCTATTTACTAATCAGGTGACTTCTGAAGGCAATTGGTTCCTCTAGATTTTAGTTAGGGGGTATCAGAGTAAAGGGGGCTCCATACAAATGCCCCCCCCCCCCCCCACACTTATCAAATATTTATTTGTATCATTTTCCTTCCACTTCACAATTATGTGACACTTTGTGTTTGTCCATCTCATAAAATCCCAATAAAATACATTTACGTTTTTTTTTGGTTGTAACAAGATGTGGGGAATGTCAAGGGGTATGAATACTTTTTCCAGGCGCTGTGTACCAGCTTGTAGTGACACGCGGTAAAACTGGACAACAAGCTAAAGTCGTACAATTCGGGGCCCAGCCATGTGTTAGAAGTTAAATAAATCATACGTAACAATGTATCCAATCAATAAATCCCACCCGGGGGGGGAGCATATGATGGGATGTCGCTATTGCCCCCATCAATAGTCCTGACGTTTTTGTGCTCATCAATTTGGGATTTACAGATGGGATCTCCGGATCTCCGGATAGGATTAGACAAAACACAAAATGTCACTATTGATTATTGATCTCTGAATATTGACGTTTTGTGTCCGTCAAATCACACGCACCTCATTTTTAAAAAGGCTAATTTTTGTATTGATTGGTGGAGGCGGCCATCTTTTTTTTTGTTGCGTTTGTCGGTGCGGGGACTGGAGGTCCTCGGCTGCTGCTGTGTTGGGTCAGGGGTTCATTTTTATTTATTTATTTATTTTTTTTTTTTCAGGACGTTCCTTTGGAAATTTGTACATTTTAACTGACAATTTCGCGGTCGTGTGACGCCGTACCCAAATAAAATTGCCCTTTTTTTTAATTTTTTCCCCCATAAGTAGAGCTTTCTTTTGGTGGTATTTGATCACCTCTGCAGGTTTTTGTTTATTTTTATTCTATTTTTTTGCGCTATAAACTGGATATTTTTATGGAATTTAATTTTTTTTTACATTATTTTATTTTTTTACCGTCTAGAAACTACAGGATCTTTTTTTGTGGAATTATTATTTTTTATTTTTTTACATTTTTTATTTATTTTAATTTTTTTATCGCAATCAGCGATTTTATTTATTTTTATAGCAAGACTGTGATATTGCGGAGGACAAATCTGACAATAAGGGACACTTTTTGGGGACCAGTGATCAGTGCAAAAAAAAAAAGTGTTTGTTTTTTTTTTCGTTTCATTTGTTTTTTTTTTTTTTTTTTTTTTCAGTTCGTTCGTTATGATAGAAATTTGTAAATTCGAAAATTTGAAAATAAGGAAAAACTGAAAATTCTAAATAGCTAACTAATAATAAATAACTATAAAATTTTTAGGTATTGGAATTTCATTTCAAATCTGGCTGTTAGTCAAGGTAACGAATTTATCCGCAGTTACAAATTATCCGAAATAACGAATGCCGCATCTAAACAAATGTAACGGGATGAATTAATAATGATAATAATAATAAAACGTTTTTATTATTATTTATTATTAATTTGTTCTGTTCCATTCGCTTAGATATAGCATTCGTTATTTCGGATAATTCTTAACTTCGGAAAAATTTGTATTTGTTACGCTCACTAACAGCCAAATTTTAAAGGAAATTCCAGTACCTATAATGTAATAGTTTAGTTATTAGTTATTTCTGATTTTCATGGTTTTTTTTGTTTTGTTTTTTTTATTCGTATTTTCAGATTTCCGTTCTTTCAGATTTTCGTTCTCATTTTTGGATTTGAGAATTTCGGATTTTAGAATTTTTGAAGATTAGAATTTCCGAATTTTCGAAGATTAGAATTTTCCGAATTTTCGAAGATTAGAATTTCCGAATTTTCGAAGATTAGAATTTCCGAATTTTCGAAGATTAGAATTTCCGCATTTTCGAAGATTAGAATTTCCGAATTTTCAAAATTTTCGAAGATTAGAATTGTCAAAATTTTCGAAGATTAGAATTTCCGAATTTTCGAAGATTAGAATTTTCCGAATTTTCGAAGATTAGAATTTCCGAATTTTCGAAGATTAGAATTTCCGAATTTTCGAAGATTAGAATTTTCGAAGATTAGAATTTCCGAATTTCCGAAGATTAGAATCTTCGAAGATTAGAATCTTCGAAGATTAGAATCTTCGAAGATTAGAATCTTCGAAGATTAGAATCTTCGAAGATTAGAATCTTCGGAAATTCTAATCTTCGAAAATTAGAATCTTCGAAGATTAGAATCTTCGAAGATTCTAATCTTCGAAGATATTCTAATCTTCGAAGATATTCTAATCTTCGAAGATATTCTAATCTTCGAAGATATTCTAATCTTCGAAGATATTCTAATCTTCGGAAATTTGGAAATTCTAAAATCCGAAATTCTCAAATCCAAAAATAAGAACGGAAATCTGAAAATAAGAATTAAAAAAAAAAAAAACATGAAAATCAGAAATAACTAAACTATTACATTATAGGTACTGGAATTTCCTTTCAAATTTGGCTGTTAGTGAGCGTAACAAATACAAATTTTTCAGAAAATTCTAATCTTCGAAGATTAGAATTTTCGAAGATTAGAATTTTCGAAGATTAGAATTTCCGAATTTTCCAATAGTAGAATTTTCAAATTTCCCCAAGGTTCGAAATTTCCCCAAGGTTCGAAATTTCCCCAAGGTTTTGAATTTTCGGATATTTGTAAAGATTTGTTAAACGGATTTTCGGTGATACGGATATTTACGAATTATGGAACGGAACAAATTGCACTTGTCTAATGAGACTGGCAGGGAAGGGGTTAACATCAGGGGGGGGATCAAAGGGTTAAATGTGCTCCTAGGGGGTGCTTACTAACTGTGTGGGGGGAAGGCAGATATCTGTGCTCCTGCTTAGCAGAAACACAAGATTTCCATCTTCCCTCTCTGACAAAACGGCGATCGGCCTTGTTTACGTAGGCAGACCGCTGTTCTGCCTCTCGGGGGGAACAATCGCGGGATGCCGGTGAACATCAGGTCCGCCGGAGACGATGCGGGGGGGGGGGGGAGGGTCGTCGCCAGCGGCGCTATTGCACGCCCCCTAGACTCAGAACTATTTACTAGTGGGTGTCGGCTCCGCTATGAGCCACAGATGTGATTGGTTAGCTGCTTCCCTGGCTGTAATTGGCCGGGGGAATGACGGCTCTGAAACCAGAAATGACTGGTATATAAAATCTTTTTTTTATTTTTTTATTTTTATTTTTTTATAGACCGTTAATTTGCTGAAAAATTCCCGCCTGGAGGTCAGAATGAGAGAAGAGTCGGGATGGACGCTGAGCAAAGAGATCGTAGCCCGCCACTTCTACAGAAGCGTAAGGCGCCAAGCTCCTCCCCCCCCCCCCTTTTACCCTCCATGGGGTGGCGGCGTTGGCACCATGGATTCGGAATTCAGGATGTCCCGCCCATCCCAGTGGAAAAAACTTTTTGTAAATAAATGGCAGCCAATAGAAGGTTATATCATGTGACGTCTGTCAGACCAAACTAGGAACGCCCACTCCTCCCAGACTCACGCCCACCCTTCCTCTGAGCCCCACGGCAGCCGGACCCATACAGAAGCCCTGTGAAAGGCCTGCTCAATCTACATTCTCATTAGGGGCGATTTTGCTAGGTTCAGCAGTGAGCAGCTCTGGGCCCTTCTCTGCGGGTCTCATAATAATGAGCGCATTACATACGACTCCCGGGACACAACCCCTATTATAAAAACATGGGGGGGATTTGTTGCTGTTGTATGATGTGATGTGATGGTAAAAATCAGAGGGGGGAGGAGATCAGGTTGGGGGGGTTTCAAAAATGAAGATGCTGTCCAGGAACAGAGATACTGGAGGGGGTAAGGGGGGGGTATAAGCTAAGATATTGAGGTGGGGGCAGAAGAAACTATACTCAAGTGGGAGGCGGCCGGGTCCAGGAGCTGAGAAGATGCTGGGGGGGTTGGGGGCTCGTCCGGGACTGCGGATAGTGGGGGAGGTTTTGTCTTTAGCAGCATGTGAGAGGAGATGCCCAGTGATAATAATCATGTCTCTTTATTTCCTTCTCTCTCCTTTCTCTTCCGCTCTCTCTTCTCTCTATGCTCTTATCTCTTTTTCGTTCTCTTCCCCTTCACTCTCTCTTCTCTTCCTCCCTTCTCTCCCCTCCTCCTCCTCCTTTCTCTCCCCTCCTCCTCCTTTCTCTCCCCTCCTCCTCCTTTCTCTCCCCTCCTCCTCCTTTTTCTCCCCTCCTCCTCCTTTCTCTCCCCTCCTCCTCCTCTCTTCCCCCCTCCTCCTCCTCCCTCCTTTCTTCCTTCTCCCTCCTCCCTGTCTCCTCTTCTCCCTCTCCCTCTTCTCCCCCTCTCTCCTCCCTTCCTCTTCTCCCCCTCTCTCCTCCCTTCCTCTTCTCCCCCTCTCTCCTCCCTTCCTCTTCTCCCCCTCTCTCCTCCCTTCCTCTTCTCCCCCTCTCTCCTCCCTTCCTCTTCTCCCCCTCTCTCCTCCCTTCCTCTTCTCCCCCTCTCTCCTCCCTTCCTCTTCTCCCCCTCTCTCCTCCCTTCCTCTTCTCCCCCTCTCTCCTCCCTTCCTCTTCTCCCCCTCTCTCCTCCCTTCCTCTTCTCCCCCTCTCTCCTCCCTTCCTCTTCTCCCCCTCTCTCCTCCCTTCCTCTTGTCCCCCTCTCTCCTCCCTTCCTCTTGTCCCCCTCTCTCCTCCCTTCCTCTTGTCCCCCTCTCTCCTCCCTTCCTCTTGTCCCCCTCTCTCCTCCCTTCCTCTTGTCCCCCTCTCTCCTCCCTTCCTCTTGTCCCCCCTCCCTCCCTTCCTCTTGTCCCCCCTCCCTCCCTTCCTCTTGTCCCCCCTCCCTCCCTTCCTCTTGTCCCCCCTCCCTCCCTTCCTCTTGTCCCCCCTCCCTCCCTTCCTCTTCTCCCCCTCCCTCCCTTCCTCTTCTCCCCCCTCCCTCCCTTCCTCTTCGCCCCCTTCCTCCCTTCCTCTTCTCCCCCTCCCTCCCCTCCTCTTCTCCCCCCTCCCTCCCTTCCTCTTCTCCCTCCTCCCTCCCTTTCCTCTTTTCACTCTTTTCTTCCTCCCTTCCCCTTTTTCTTCCTTCCTCTCCCCCCCCCCTTCTCCCTTCCCCCCTTCCTCCTCATCTCCCTTTTCCCCCTCCCCCATCTCTTACTCTTTTCGTACCCTCTTCTCCTCGTGTAATCTCTACAGCTGGATGTGGTGGTTCCCATAGAGGCTCTGAAGATCCCAGAGGAACCAATCACCACCCTTGGAGAGTCTTGGTGTGAAGTCACGGTGAGTTTGTCATGTGACCGGCCCAGTGTCACGTGTTGGAGGGAACAGATCATACCTGCATGCCTTTCCTTTATTATGTTCATGTAAGATGTTTTCTTTATTTTTTTCTTTTTGCTATCCTAGATATAAAATGTTACATGTTTCATATTAATCATTTGCAGCCAGGAGGTGACGCTGTAGAGGCAGCCGCTTCCAGAGTGGCCTGCCATAAATTGACTGCTGTGCTGTGAATAGCCTTTTGTTTAGGTTTTCGGTGCGCCTAGGAGGAGGGGCTGACCCTCCTCGCTGATATATTGTATATATACACACGGGCAGTACCGACCTCATGTACGTCGGTGCGGTGGAGAATAAAGCGAAGCCCCACCCCCCCCCGGACAACGTCGTGTCATTCGCCAGAACACCGGGCACCCCTCGCGACCTCTGACCTCTTCCCCACTTCTCTTCTGTCTCCCTGTAGAACTTTGAGCCCCTTTCATGATATCGATGCCAGGGCTGACCCCGACGGAGGCCGCTCCCCAGCTGGCCAATTAGAATTTCATTTTGGACCCATTCTTTTCTTGCTAGAAAATTACTAGAAAAAACCCCAAACATTGTATTTTTTTTTTTTTTTTTTTTTTTTAGCAGAGACCCCAGAGAATAAAATAGCGGTCTTTGCAATGTTTTATGTCACGCGGTATTTGGGCAGCAATTTATTTATTATTATTTTTTTTCCCCAAACACAGTTTTTGAGGAAAAAAAATACACAATGAATTGTAATGCAAAAAAACCCACAATATGTAACCCAATCTTTTTTTGATAAAATATAAAAGATGATGTTCCGCCGAGGAAATAGATACCCAACACGTCGCGCTTTAAAATTGCGCACACCCGTGTGATGGGGACAAACTTCGTTACTTAAGAATCTCCATAGGCGGCGCTTTAAATTTTTTTTACAGGTTACCTGTTAAGAGTTACAGAGCAGGTCTTGTGCTAGAATTATTGCTCTCACTCTAAATATGACGCTATAACAATACCTTGTGTGGTGCGTATATGTATGTGTGTATGTGTGTGTATATGTGTGTGTGTATATATATATATATGTGTGTGTGTATATGCGTGCAAATTAGGTATGCATTCACTTTGTAAAGGGAGAGGAGAAGGAAGGGTAGAGGGGAAGAATAAGGGAGAAGAGGAGGAAGGGTTGAGAGGGAGAGGAGGAGGGGTAAGAATAAGGGAGACGAGGGGGAAGGTAAGAGGGGAAGAATAAGGGAGACGAGAAAGTGTAGAAAGGGAGAGGAGGAGGGGTAAGAATAAGGGAGACGAGGAGGCAGGGTAGAGGGGAAGAATAGGGAGATGAGAGGGAAGGGTAGAGAGGAACAATAGGGAGATGAGGAGGAAGGGTAGAGGAGAATAGGGAGATGAGAGGGAAGGGTAGAGGAGGGGAAGAATAGGGAGATGAGAGGGAAGGGTAGAAGAGGGGAAGGGTAGAGGGGAAGAATAGGGAGATGAGAGGGAAGGGTAGAGGGGAAGAATAGGGAGATGAGAGGGAAGGGTAGAGGGAAGAATAGGGAGATGAGAGGGAAGGGTAGAGGGGAAGAATAAGGAGGTGAAGAGGAAGGGTAGAGGAGAATAGGGAGATGAGAGGGAAGGGTAGAGGGGAGGAATAGGGAGATGAGGAGGAAGGGTAGAGGAGAATAGGGAGATGAGAGGGAAGGGTAGAGGAGAATAGGGAGATGAGAGGGAAGGGTAGAGGAGAATAGGGAGATGAGAGGGAAGGGTAGAGGAGAATAGGGAGATGAGGAGGAAGGGTAGAGGAGAAGAATAAGGAGGTGAGAGGGAAGGGTAGAGGGGAAGAATAAGGGAGATGAGGAGGAAGGGTAGAGGAGAAAGGGAGATGAGGAGGAAGGGTAGAGGAGAATAGGGAGATGAGGAGGAAGGGTAGAGGGAAGAATAGGGAGATGAGGAGGAAGGGAGGGGCAGGCGAGGGGCGCCACGCGCGCTCCTTGCTGGCCGCCACTGGCTCAGCGCGGCCGGGACGCGGGGCCGCCTCTGTCGCAGCGGCGTCCTGTTCGTCGGCCGCCACGGCGCAGCGCGGCCGTGACGCGGCGCCACTGGCGCACGCCGCACGGGCGCAGCGTCGGCCTGACTCTGCTCCACTTTCTCAGCTTCTGTCCTTGACTCTGTCTCCACTTTCGCATCTCTGTCCCAGCCTTCTGGCCTTGACTCTTCTCACTTTCTCATCTCTTTCCTTTCTCTGCTCACTTCTCATCTCTTTCCTTTACTCTTCTCCACTCTTCAGCTCTTGCCTTACTCTTCTCCACTGTCTCATCTCTTTCCTTTACTCTTCTCCACTTTCTCATCTCTTTCCTTGACTCTTCTCCACTTGCTCATCTCTTCCCGTGACTCGTTCCTCAGCTCTTCCTTTACTCTTCTCCACTTGCTCATCTCTTCCCTTTACTCTTCTCCA
>NW_027507791.1:30440537-30473132 GCF_037356315.1 Lithobates pipiens | reverse complement strand
GTAGAAGAGGGGAAGGGTAGAGGGGAAGAATAGGGAGATGAGAGGGGAAGGGTAAGAGGGGAAGAATAGGGAGATGAGAGGGAAGGGTAGAGGGGAAGAATAGGGAGATGAGAGGGAAGGGTAGAGGGGAAGAATAAGGAGGTGAAGAGGAAGGGTAGAGGAGAATAGGGAGATGAGAGGGAAGGGTAGAGGGGAGGAATAGGGAGATGAGGAGGAAGGGTAGAGGAGAATAGGGAGATGAGAGGGAAGGGTAGAGGAGAATAGGGAGATGAGAGGGAAGGGTAGAGGAGAATAGGGAGATGAGAGGGAAGGGTAGAGGAGAATAGGGAGATGAGGAGGAAGGGTAGAGGAGAAGAATAAGGAGGTGAGAGGGAAGGGTAGAGGGGAAGAATAAGGGAGATGAGGAGGAAGGGTAGAGGAGAATAGGGAGATGAGGAGGAAGGGTAGAGGAGAATAGGGAGATGAGGAGGAAGGGTAGAGGGGAAGAATAGGGAGATGAGGAGGAAGGGTAGAGGGGAAGAATAAGGAGGTGAAGAGGAAGGGTAGAGGAGAATAGGGAGATGAGAGGGAAGGGTAGAGGGGAAGAATAGAGAGATGAGGAGGAAGGGTAGAGGGGAAGAATAGGGAGATGAGGAGGAAGGGTAGAGGGGAAGAATAGGGAGATGAGGAGGAAGGGTAGAGGAGAGAATAGGGAGATGAGAGGGAAGGGTAGAGGGGAAGAATAAGGGAGATGAGAAGGAAGGGTAGAGGAGAATAGGGAGATGAGGAGGAAGGGTAGAGGAGAATAGGGAGATGAGGAGGGAAGGGTAGAGGAGAATAGGGAGATGAGGAGGAAGGGTAGAGGAGAATAGGGAGATGAGAGGGAAGGGTAGAGGAGAAATAGGGAAATGAGAGGGAAGGGTAGAGGAGAATAGGGAGATGAGAGGGAAGGGTAGAGGAGAATAGGGAGATGAGAGGGAAGGGTAGAGGAGAATAGGGAGATGAGAGGGAAGGGTAGAGGAGAATAGGGAGATGAGAGGGAAGGGTAGAGGAGAATAGGGAGATGAGAGGAAAGGGTAGGAGAGGGAGGAGGGTAGGGAGAGAGAGATGAGAGGAAGGGTAGAGGAGAATAGGGAGATGAGAGGAAAGGGTAGAGGAGAATAGGGAGATGGGAGAGGGGAAGGGTAGAGGGAAGAATAAGGGAGATGAGGAGGTGGAGGGGAAAGAGGAAGGGGGCTTAAAAAAAAAAAAAATATATTATCTATTTTAATTTTGTCCCTTTAAAAACTTTTGTGTCACTTTTATTCCTATGACAAGAAATGTAAACCATCCTTGTAAAACCTCTTTATGGAGACATCTGGGATCTGTGAGACCCCAAATCTCTCCTCTACCCTGAAAATCATGAGATTTAAAAAAAACAAAAAAACTGCTTTCTAGGGGATAAAAATGGCGGTGTTTACGTCTTCCAGAACCAGAAGAAGGAGGAGGGGTAAGAATAAGGGAGACGAGGAGGCAGGGTAGAGGGGAAGAATAGGGAGATGAGAGGGAAGGGTAGAGAGGAACAATAGGGAGATGAGGAGGAAGGGTAGAGGAGAATAGGGAGATGAGAGGGAAGGGTAGAGGAGGGGAAGAATAGGGAGATGAGAGGGAAGGGTAGAAGAGGGGAAGGGTAGAGGGGAAGAATAGGGAGATGAGAGGGAAGGGTAGAGGGGAAGAATAGGGAGATGAGAGGGAAGGGTAGAGGGGAAGAATAAGGAGGTGAAGAGGAAGGGTAGAGGAGAATAGGGAGATGAGAGGGAAGGGTAGAGGGGAGGAATAGGGAGATGAGGAGGAAGGGTAGAGGGGAAGAATAGAGAGATGAGGAGGAAGGGTAGAGGGGAAAAATAGGGAGATGAGGAGGAAGGGTAGAGGGGAAGAATAGAGAGATGAGGAGGAAGGGTAGAGGGGAAGAATAGGGAGATGAGGAGGAAGGGTAGAGGAGAAGAATAAGGAGGTGAGAGGGAAGGGTAGAGGGGAAGAATAAGGGAGATGAGGAGGAAGGGTAGAGGAGAATAGGGAGATGAGGAGGAAGGGTAGAGGAGAATAGGGAGATGAGGAGGAAGGGTAGAGGGGAAGAATAGGGAGATGAGGAGGAAGGGTAGAGGGGAAGAATAAGGAGGTGAAGAGGAAGGGTAGAGGAGAATAGGGAGATGAGAGGGAAGGGTAGAGGGGAAGAATAGAGAGATGAGGAGGAAGGGTAGAGGGGAAGAATAGGGAGATGAGGAGGAAGGGTAGAGGGAAGAATAGGGAGATGAGGAGGAAGGGTAGAGGAGAAGAATAGGGAGATGAGAGGGAAGGGTAGAGGGGAAGAATAAGGAGATGAGAAGGAAGGGTAGAGGAGAATAGGGAGATGAGGAGGAAGGGTAGAGGAGAATAGGGAGATGAGGAGGAAGGGTAGAGGAGAATAGGGAGATGAGGAGGAAGGGTAGAGGAGAATAGGGAGATGAGGAGGAAGGGTAGAGGAGAATAGGGAGATGAGAGGGAAGGGTAGAGGAGAATAGGGAGATGAGAGGGAAGGGTAGAGGAGAATAGGGAGATGAGAGGGAAGGGTAGAGGAGAATAGGGAGATGAGAGGGAAGGGTAGAGGAGAAGAATAAGGAGGTGAGAGGGAGGGTAGAGGGAAGAATAAGGGAGATGAGGAGGAAGGGTAGAGGAGAATAGGGAGATGAGGAGGAAGGGTAGAGGAGAATAGGGAGATGAGGAGGAAGGGTAGAGGGGAAGAATAGGGAGATGAGGAGGAAGGGTAGAGGGGAAGAATAAGGAGGTGAAGAGGAAGGGTAGAGGAGAATAGGGAGATGAGAGGGAAGGGTAGAGGAGAATAGGGAGATGAGAGGAAAGGGTAGAGGAGATAGGAGATGAGAGGGAAGGGTAGAGGAGAATAGGGAGATGAGAGGAAAGGGTAGAGGAGAATAGGGAGATGAGAGGAAAGGGTAGAGGAGAATAGGGAGATGAGAGGGAAGGGTAGAGGAGAATAGGGTGATGAGAGGGAAGGGTAGAGGGGAAGAATAAGGGAGATGAGGAAGGGTGGAGGGGAAAAGGAGGAAGGGGCGCTTAAAAAAAAAAAATATATTATCTATTTTAATTTTGTCCCTTTAAAAACTTTTGTGTCACTTTTATTCCTATGACAAGAAATGTAAACCATCCTTGTAAAACCTCTTTATGGAGACATCTGGGATCTGTGAGACCCCAAATCTCTCCTCTACCCTGAAAATCATGAGATTTAAAAAAACAAAAAAACTGCTTTCTAGGGGATAAAAATGGCGGTGTTTACGTCTTCCAGAACCAGAAGTGATGTCATGACGTCACTTCCGGCCTCCAGGGATCATAGAGACGGTCGGGGACCATCTGGTCCACGCTCAGCTCTGTGGTAACCCACCATCGGGTCGGATCTCAGGCTCTCCCGTGCGATCGGAGAGCCTGGGATCTGATCTGATGGTGGGTTTACCACAGAGCTGAGCGTATACCGGATTGTCCCTGACCGTCTCTATGATCCCTGGAGGCCGGAAGTGATGTTATGACATCACTTCTGGTTCTGGAAGACGTAAACACCGCCATTTTTACCCCCTAGAAAGCAGTTTTTTTGTTTTTTTTTTAAATCTCATGATTTTCAGGGTAGAGGAGAGCCTGGAGAGGCACCGATGGGCGGGGTGTGGCGGGGTGTCCCCTCCCACTGCCTGTAAAAGCAAGTCCAGCAGCTAATCAGCCGCTAAGATAGCTTTTTATACTAGAGAGAGTCAGCAGCTGAAAAGAAAGATACTGAGATCTATAGCTGCATTCATGTAATGTCATTCAGCGGGGGGGGGTTAAAGCACTGCAGGCAGAATTCCAGCTGACAGGGAGCATTTCTAGCAGACAGAAGAAGGCACCATTGCCAGAGAAGAGGAAAACCTGGCCGCATGCAGCATTTTATATTTTGTGACGTCTTTCTGCCCTCCTCTCGGTTGCAGGTGAACGGAATAGACACGGTCCGGGTGCCGATCGACGTGGTGATGTTCGATGGACCTCGCAGCAGACGTTACCGAAGATGGTTGACCAGAGAAGCGGCGAAGGAACGTTCTACCACAGAGCCGCCACCAGAGGGCAGCAACGCGCCAGAATCCGCAGCCAGCTGATCGGCGGTGGTAATCGGGAGGATTGTTTGCATAAGGCGGGGACGCGGCAAATCTCATGGTTATAACGGACTCCGAGGTGGGGGTGGGGGGGGGGGGCGAGCCTTCCTCTCCTTCACTTTGATTTGTAATAAATTTATCTCCATTTTGGAAACGACTTGTGTATTTGAGTGTAATGGGGGAGGTGTGGGGGGGGGGGGGGGTGTTTGTGGGCCACGGTGTCACATGACACCCCCCCCTCCCAGCGATGACGTGGCAGCTTCTGATTGGGCGGCCCGGATAGAGTTTCAGACGTTCGCCTAAAAAGCCGTGAACAATTTTGATGCGCGGCGAAGCTGAGCGAGGGGTATTGTTGTTTTTTTTTTTCCGAGGCACCGAAATGGAGTTGAGGAAGTGTAGCGAGCGGAGCGCAGCGTGTCGCTTTTCACAGCGCAGCCCAGAATAGCTCAGAGGCAGAAAATGTGCATTTTGTGTCTCTCTATAGAAGACGGAACCGTTCTGAGCGCCGCCACCTGCCGCTTCCTGTTCTCTATTGTCTGCCACACAATGTACACAATACCCCCCAACCCCACCCCCCCTCCCCCCCCCCCCCCCCGCAGAACAGACTGATAGGGGGGAGGGCAGTGTAATGTTTGAAACCCCCCAAAACAGTAGAATTATTAACCCTTTACCATCGAAAGCTTTCAAATCGGAATAATCTGCAGAATATATCAATATGGATCTGTCAGGAGGGGGATGGGAGGGAGCGATGTTCTGCAGATCTCTAGAGGGGTCAGTGATGGGATAATCTGCAGAATATATCAATATGGATCTGTCGGGAGGGGAGGGAGCGATGTTCTGCAGATCTCTAGAGGGGTCAGTGATGGGATAAGCTGCAGAATATATCAATATGGATCTGTCAGGAGGGGGAGGGGAGGGAGCAACGTTCTGCAGATCTCTAGAGGGGTCAGTGATGAGATAATCTGCAGAATATATCAATATGGATCTGTCAGGAGGGGGATGGGAGGGAGCGATGTTCTGCAGATCTCTAGAGGGGTCAGTGATGGGATAAGCTGCAGAATATATCAATATGGATCTGTCAGGAGGGGGAGGAAAGGGAGCAACGTTCTGCAGATCTCTAGAGGGGTCAGTGATGAGATAATCTGCAGAATATATCAATATGGATCTGTCAGGAGGGGGATGGGAGGGAGCGATGTTCTGCAGATCTCTAGAGGGGTCAGTGATGGGATAAGCTGCAGAATATATCAATATGGATCTGTCAGGAGGGGGGAGGGGAGGAGCGATGTTCTGCAGATCTCTAGAGAGGTCAGTGATGGGATAATCTGCAGAATATATCAATATGGATCTGTCAGGAGGGGGATGGGAGGGAGTGATCTTCTGCAGTCTCTGGAGGGTTCAGCGGTGTGATAATCTGCAGAATATATCAATATAGATCTGTGGGGATGGGAGGGAGTGATGTTCTGCAGATCTCTAGAGGGGTCAGTGATGGGATAATCTGCAGAATATATCAATATGGATCTGTCAGGAGGGGGCGATGTTCTGCAGATCTCTAGAGGGGTCAGTGATGGGATAAGCTGCAGAATATATCAATATGGATCTGTCAGGAGGGGGATGGGAGGGAGCGATGTTCTGCAGATCTCTAGAGGGGTCAGTGAAGGGATAATCTGCGGGATACAGTAAGGGGAAAATAACGATGGTCTCCCCTGCAGATGGTGGAGGTTTTTCCCACTTACATAGAAATGAAGGTCTATCATTGTTATCAGAGGTGTATTTTATATGATGGAGACAGAAGATCAACCAAAAATCCAGAAACATCACACAATACAAATGTTATAAATGGAGTTCAGTGAGTAAAATAAGTATTTGATCCCCTTAGTAGTTGGTGGAAAAACCCTTGTTGGTGATCACAGAGGTCAGACGTTTCTTGTAGGTGGTGATGAGGTTTCCACACATCTCAGGAGGGATTTTCTCCTCTCTTCTCTACAGATCTTCTCTAAATCCTGAAGGTTTCTTGGTTGTCTCTTGGCAACTCGAAGTTTCAGCTCCCTCCATACATTTACTATAGGATTAAGGTCTGGAGACTGGATAGGCCAATCCATGACCTTTTTAATGTGCTTATTTTCAAGTCACTCCTTTGTTGCCTTGGCGGTGTGTTTTGGGTCATTGTCATGGCGGAAGACCCGTCCATGACCCATCTTCAGTGTTCTGGATGAGGGAAGAAGGTTCTCCTCCAAGATCTTACAATACATGGCCCCGTCCATTGGCCCCTCAAGGCGGCAAAGTCGGCCTGTACCTTTATCAGAGAAACAGCCCCAAAGCATCATGTTCCCACCTCCGTGTGTGACTGTAGGGATGGTGTTCATGTTCCCACCTCCGTGTGTGACTGTAGGGATGGTGTTCATGTTCCCACCTCCGTGTGTGACTGTAGGGATGGTGTTCATGTTCCCACCTCTGTGTGTGACTGTAGGGATGGTGTTCATGTTCCCACCTCCGTGTGTGACTGTAGGGATGGTGTCCATGTTCCCACCTCCGTGTGTGACTGTAGGGATGGTGTTCATGTTCCCCCCTCCGTGTGTGACTGTAGGGATGGTGTTCATGTTTCCACCTCCGTGTGTGACTGTAGGGATGGTGTTCTCGGGGTCATAGTCACCATGTTTCTTCCCCCAAACACGGCGAGTCGAGTTAATGACAAAGAGCTAAATTTTGGTCTCTTCTGACCACAGAACTTTCTTCCAATCCTTCTCTGAATCATTTAGATGTTCATTGGCATGACTGTACATGTGAGTTTCTTGAGGAGGGAGACTCGCCATGTATGGAAGTAGAAAAATGCTGACTACGACCCCGAGAACACCATCCCTACAGTCACACACAGAGGTGGAAACGTGATGCTTTGGGGCCGTTTCATCCGCAATACATAGCTCCGCTTTTTTGAGGCTTCATTTATTATCGTACCTCAAAGGCCTAATTGGCCTATTGGGAGTTGGTGGGTTTTCAAGCTTGAAAGTTTTCTGTTGCTTGCATTCTGTCCTTTCCTCAAAGAGACGTGGACCCTCGAATGGCCCTGAAAACCTTGAAGGGCCTGGTTTCTGACTTGCCCGTGACTTGTCAACATCCATTGGCTTCCTTTTTCCCTGGTTTGTACCTTCATCCAGGGGGTCATGCTGGTTGTTCCACCTACCAGGCCTCCACTGCCGCCGTGGGACCTAAATCTGGTTCTGTTGCCCCTGCAAGAGTCTCCTTTACAAGAATATCCAAGGAGTTCCTCTTGATTCACAAAAAAGCTACCCTTCCTTGGTGGCCATCACTTGGGCATGTAGGGTCTCTGGACTATCAGCTGCTTCTTGTAAGCAGCCGTTTTTAGTGCTTCGTAGAGAAATATGGGTGTAACCAAAACCATGGCCGGAAAAGTGGACTTCCTTTAATTAAATGGACACAACCAGATCTTCAAGTCTTGATGTATTTGTTTGACGCCACCTGCAGGACGCTAGGTGAACAAAAAATGAAACCGCCCAATGGGTGGCTCCTTGATGGTGGCCAAATCTCCTATCTGCAACACACAGTTCCGTTTTTTGCCTAGCGCTTCATCTATTGTACCTGGAAGACTTGGCCTTTTGCGATTCGCTGGGTTTCCATTCCCACAAGTTCTCCGTTTCTCATATTTAGGCCTTTTTTTCAAAGAGGGGTTGACCAACAAATGACCCCCGAAAGGACAGGTTTCCACCTTTTGGCTATACTTTTTCAACATCCCATTGTTTTCCATTTCCCTTGTTCATACCTTCATCCAGGGGGTCATGCTTGTTGTTCCACCTACCAGACCTCCACTGCCGCTGTGGGACCTAAATCTGGTTCTGTTGCCCCTGCAAGAGTCTCCTTTCAAGAATATCCAAGGAGTTCCTCTTGATTCACAAAAAAGCTACCCTTCCTTGGTGGCCATCACTTGGGCATGTAGGGTCTCTGGGCTATCAGCTGCTTCTTGTAAGCAGCCGTTTTTAGTGCTTCGTAGAGAAATATGGGTGTAACCAAAACCATGGCCGGAAAAGTGGACTTCCTTTAATTAAATGGACACAACCAGATCTTCAAGTCTTGATGTATTTGTTTGACGCCACCTGCAGGACGCTAGGTGAACAAAAAATGAAAACGCCCAATGGGTGGCTCCTTGATGGTGGCCAAATCTCCTATCTGCAACACACAGTTCCGTTTTTTGCCTAGCGCTTCATCTATTGTACCTGGAAAGCTTACTTGGCCTTTTGCGATTCGCTGGGTTTCCATTCCCACAAGTTCTCAGTTTCTCATATTTAGGCCTTTTTTTTCAAAGAGGGGTTGACCAACAAATGACCCCTGAAAGGACAGGTTTCCACCTTGGCTATACTTTTTCAACATCTCATTGTTTTCCATTTCCCTTGTTCATACCTTCATCCAGGGGGTCATGTGGGTTGTTCCATCTACCAGGCCTCCACTGCCGCCATGGGACCTAAATCTGGTTCTGTTGCCCCTACAAGAGTCTCCTTTACAAGAATATCCAAGGAGTTCCTCTTGATTCACAAAAAAGCCTACCCTTCTTGGTGGCCATCACTTGGGCATGTAGGGTCTCTGGGCTATCAGCTGCTTCTTGTAAGCAGCTGTTTTTAGTGCTTCGTAGAGAAATATGGGTGTAACCTAAACCATGGCCGGAAAAGTGGACTTCCTTTAATTAAATGGACGCAACCAGATCTTCAAGTCTTAATGTATGGGTTTGATGACGCCACCTGCAGGAGCAGGACACTAGGTGAACAAAAAAAAAACGCCCAATGGGTGGCTCCTTGATGGTGGCCAAATCTCCTATCTGCAACACACAGTTCAGTTTTTTTGCCTAGCGCTTCATCTATTGTACCTGGAAAGCTTACTTGGCCTTTTGCGATTCGCTGGGTTTCCATTCCCACAAGTTCTCAGTTTTCTCATATTTAGGCCTTTTTTTTCAAAGAGGGGTTGACCAACAAATGACCCCTGAAAGGACAGGTTTCCACCTTTTGGCTATACTTTTTCAACATCCCATTGTTTTCCATTTCCCTTGTTCATACCTTCATTCAGGAGGTCATGTGGGTTGTTCCACCTACCAGGCCTCCTCTGCCACAGTGGGACCTGAATCTGGTTGCAAACGCCTCCTGTCGAGAATATCTGAGAAATTCCTCTCTTGACTCATTCGCAAAAAAAAAGGTAGCCTTCCTGGTGGCCATCCCTTTGGTATGTAGGGTCTCTGGACTAGTGGCTTCTTCTAAACACCAGTTTTAATGCTTTGTAGAGACATCCTACATATGGGAGTAACCTAGTCGGAAAGGTGTACTTGGCCTTTATATTCTACAGTTTTCCAATGGTTTCTTTTTTTATAGGGGCCCTATTACATAATTGGTATCTCCCTTTTAATCTCTATGACTCAGGGGTCAATGTATCCAGTACAGATAGCCCGTTTTGCGATTCGCTGGGTTTCCATTCCCACAAGTTCTCCGTTTCTCATTTTTAGGCCTTTTTTTTCAAAGAGGGGTTGACCCAACAAATGACCCCTGAAAGGACAGGTTTCCACCTTTTGGCTATACTTTTTCAACATCCCATTGTTTTCCATTTCCCTTGTTCATACCTTCATTCAGGAGGTCATGTGGGTTGTTCCACCTACCAGGCCTCCTCTGCCACAGTGGGACCTGAATCGGGTTGCAAACGCCTCCTGTCGAGAATATCTGAGAAATTCCTCTCTTGACTCATTCGCAAAAAAAGGTAGCCTTCCTGGTGGCCATCCCTTTGGTATGTAATGTCTCTGACAACTGGTTTTAATGCTTCGTAGAGACGCCCTACATATAGGAGTAACATAGTTTGAAAGGTGTAGTTGGCCTTTATATTATACAGCTTTCCGAGGGTTTCTTTTTACAGGGGCCCTATTACGTAATTGGTATCTCCCTTAATCTCTACAACTCAGGGGTCAATGTATCCAGTACAGATAGCCCGTCCCCAGGTTCCTCCATGACTACTATTGATTTTGAGTGGCCATAAGTCAGCCAATAATCACAAGCAACTATGTTCTTCCATTCGTTTCTGAAAGGAATCCTTTCCAACAAAACGGGGCAGAGTCCCACCTGGGGGTGGATTTTGTTGCCCTTATCTGCTTACTTTCCACTTGCAGTGCCCTTTTGGTATTGGAACTTTCATCCCTTAACTATAAACCTCCCATTAAAGGCAACTATAACCAAATATGAACATCTCACAGCCATGGAAGGTGCTATGGGGCCCATTGTCCTGACTCTGGTCATTGTATGTTGGCCAGATGCCCCTGCTTCTGATGGTATAGAACAGTCTGCGATGTGTGAGAATCCTCCTCTACCCAGGGACTATAATCTCATCCCCACCCCCACCGCCTTCCTGCTATCTGGTGTGACCACCGTGGCCTCATCTGAATTGGTAATTGTCACTTCTCCTCGTTGTGTTGGCATGACGGTTCTCTCGGGCTCCAGGTCACGTTGGATCCTGAGCGTGAAGACAGACCTGAGGCTCTACAGAGGGCTGGGGATGGTGGGGGACTGGGGGGGAGAGAGAGGAGGCTTCTGGGAGAATGGTTCCTTATCTCTTGTCACATTGCGGAGCGTCAACGGTGGGGGAGCGGCATACAATAGGGTTCAGGAAATTAAACCGTGAAGAGGAGAATGAGATTCAGTACGTGGGAGGTCGTGAGATTGTATGAGATGACAGAGGAGCCGGCTCGCGTCGAATAAATAAATATCTTTCTGCCTTTAACAGCCATGAAAGTACGAGCCATTCAGATTCCCCCACACGCTTCCAGAGCCACGTGTGACTGGAGATAGGGATTCACAACCCCCGTTCCCGTGTGAGCCGAAAACACAAGATGATGTCTTAATCTGCTCGGGACCTCGGGTGTCATTGTTCTGGACCCCCACAAATCGGGGAGTCATTGTTCTGGGATCCCCAAGTGTCAGGGTGTCATTGTTCTGGGACCCCCCAAGTGTCAATGTGTCGTTCCAGACCCCCATGTGTCAGGGTGTCATTGTTTGTTTTGGATCCCCAAGCATCAGTGTCCTTGTTCTGAGACCCCCAAGCGTCATGGTGTCATTGTTCTGGGACCCCCAAGTGTCTGGGCGTCATTGTTCTGGGACCCCAAAGCGTTGTGGTGTCATTGTTCTGGGACCCCCAAGCGTCGTGTCATTGTTCTGGGACTCCCAAGCGTCGTGGTGTCATTGTTCTGGGACCCCCAAGCATCGTGGTGTCATTGTTCTGGGACCCCCAAGCATCGTGGTGTCATTGTTCTGGGACCCCCAAGCGTCGTGGTGTCATTGTTCTGGGACCCCCAAGCGTCGTGGTGTCATTGTTCTGGGACCCCCAAGCGTCTGGGCGTCATTGTTCTGGGACCCCCAAGCGTCTGGGCGTCATTGTTCTGGGACCCCCAAGCGTCTGGGCGTCATTGTTCTGGGACCCCCAAGCGTCTGGGCGTCATTGTTCTGGGACCCCCAAGCGTCTGGGCGTCATTGTTCTGGGACCCCCAAGCGTCTGGGCGTCATTGTTCTGGGACCCCCAAGCGTCGTGGTGTCATTGTTCTGGGACCCCCAAGCGTCTGGGCGTCATTGTTCTGGGACCCCCAAGTGTCTGGGCGTCATTGTTCTGGGACCCCCAAGTGTCTGGGCGTCATTGTTCTGGGACCCTCCAATTGTAGCTTCCCATTCAAACATTAAATTTTTTTTAGCTCCGCCATTGTGAATGTTATTTTTGGTTACTAACCCAGTATGACCTGAAAATTGTGCGGCTTCAAAATGAAATCGTAATGATGGTGAAAGGCTGAGGATCTGAAATGCTAAAAAATATTAATATTACACTATGTGTATGTATTGTATACAGTGTGTGTGTGTATGTATTGTATACAGTGTGTGTGTATATATATTTTTTATTATATATATATATAGAGAGAGAGATTGAGATTGAGATTTTGTTTTTCTTAACCTTTTCATATTTAATTCCATCAATCAAATGTTCTCCAAAAGAGAAACGACTCTTGGGTAAAAATCATTTTAATCCATTTTTTTTCCCATCAAGAATGCTTTAAACCACTTCAGCTCCCCCTCCCCCCATCCATTTGCCGTGGGGGGGGGTGGGGGGGGGGGGGGTTACAATTACACCAGATCTCATATGAGAAAAACATTTATGCAAAAAAAAAAAAAAAAAATCCAACCAATTCCATCCCCCCCAGGCTCCCCCCCTGGTCCACCTCTCGATATTTTAATCAGGACCCCCCCCCTCTTCTGGCCGCTGGGGGTCTCAGAATTGTGTGCAGTATTCCGGTTCATCCTTCAGATGTCTCCCCGAGGCGGCAGAGATACTGAGAGGCAGCTGGGGCTGAGCCGATACTGGCCGAGATGCCTCAATCTCTGGAGCGGAGGGAGGAAGAGGAGGAGGAGGAGGGGTGTGCAGCTGAATTTAGAAGAGAACACATTTGGAATCCTTGATCACGCTCTCCTGGCCGTGCCGGAACAGCTGGAGACATATTGGGGGGTTCACCAGCCAAATGGAGGTGGGAGAGGAGGGCCCGGCTTCTCGGCCAATGCTAGGGGTGCCCCCGGGGTCCAACATGTCTTGGGATCCAATTTGATAGAAAAAAATTGTGAATGGGGAATTATATGTGGGTGGTTAAAGGCTATGTGAGGAAAGATTGCAATCCCATAACATAAAACTGTAAATATAACAGTAGTAAAGTAAACCCCAACTGGACAATTTGGGTTTTTTTCTTTTTTTTTTTTTATAAATTCAAATTTTTACGCTGTTGCTCGAAAAAAATTTTTTTTAACTTAAACATCCCTTGTGATAGCAATAGCCCACATGACAGGTACTTTTTATGGAGGGGTCTGGGGTTTATAAGACCCCCAAAAATCCAACCTCTGCCCCTGAAAGCATTCAAAACCCTTAGGTTCCTTCCTCTCCTGCCCAGTAGGGGGGGTCTCTCTCTTCGAGAGAGAGCCCCTCATCCAGTATCCGTTGGTTGGCTTCGGGGGGCTGATCACGAGGAATGGAGGTCTAGGTAAAACCTGAGTGTGCCTTGCCCCCTGTCCAGGATTCTTTCACCCCCTGGGGTGTCAGGGAAGGGTCCTTTCTCTTCGAGAGGGGAACCATATGACACACCCTAAGTAAACTTTTGGGATTTGGTTTTGCACGCCACGTTGCGTACTCTGCAAAATAAAAGAGAAGGGGGATAAGTGTCTTTTTGGAGCTATTTTTTATTTATTTTTTGCATTGTTTTCACCATTTTTAGGCTTGAGTTTTTGTTTTAGCCAATAGAAATTGAGTTACTAGGAGAGGAAGAGGCATGAAGTCATGCAAAAAAATGCTTTTTATTTTTCTTATTCTATAGGGACCACAAATACACGATTCTGCCTCTAAGAAGTTCATGTACTTTTTTTTTTTCAAGCTTCGAGCAACAAGCTTGAATCTTGGTGTTGGGAATAGGAATTCCCAAGCTTGAAAGGGAATCTTGGTGTTCAGTGTTGAAACCCTTTTGAGCTCTTCACACCCAGGTGCGAACTGAACCTTTAAAGTGAAAACATTCTAGACCGGTGAATCCTAACAGTGAATACAGCTAACCTGTGCTTTTCGAAAAACCCTGAATTTCATCTTTATTCTCAAACTCTTTGAAGGTACAATGTGGTTGCCATCCGACAATTACATTATGACCAAAACTTTACCATCATATGATTTTGTTCGACTTTCCATTCCAAAACCATGGCCATTAGGGAGTTGCCCCCATCTTGCCCCCATGGCCATTAACATGGAGTTGGGAATTCATCCCAAAGGTGTTCAATAGGGTTGAGGTCAAGCACTGATCAATGAGAAGACCTGGCTCACCATTGGTGTTCCCATTCATCCTAAGGGTGTTCAGTAGGGTTTGGGTCAAGCACTGATGAATGAGAAGACCTGGCTCACCATTGGTGTTTCCATTCATCCCAAGGGTGTTCAGTAGGGTTTGGGTCAAGCACTGATCAATGAGAAGACCTGGCTCAACAGCAGTGTTCCAATTCATCCCAAAGGTGTTCAGTAGAGTTGAGGTCAAGCACTGATATTGGATAAAAAGACCTGGCTCACCATTGGTGTTTCCATTCATCCCAAGGGTGTTCAGTAGGGTTTGGGTCAAGCACTGATCAATGAGAAGACCTGACTCACCATTGGTGTTTGCATTCATCCCAAGGGTGTTCAGTAGGGTTTGGGTCAAGCACTGATCAATGAGAAGACCTGGCTCACCATTGGTGTTCCCATTCATCCCAAGGGTGTTCAGTAGGGTTTGGGTCAAGCACTGATCAATGAGAAGACCTGCCTCGCCATTGGTTTTTCCATTCATCCCAAAGGTGTTCAGTAGGGTTTGGGTCAAGCACTGATCAATGAGAAGACCTGGCTCGCCATTGGTTTTTCCATTCATCCCAAAGGTGTTCAGTAGGGTTTGGGTCAAGCACTGATCAATGAGAAGACCTGGCTCGCCATTGGTGTTTTCAATTCATCCCAAAGGTGTTCAGTAGGGTTTGGGTCAAGCACTGATCAATGAGAAGACCTGGCTCACCATTGGTGTTCCCATTCGTCCCAAAGGTTTTCAGTAGAGTTGAGGTCAAGCGCTGATATTGGATAAAAAGACCTGGCTCACCATTGGTGTTTCAATTCATCCCAAAGGTGTTCAGTAGGGTTTGGGTCAAGCACTGATCAATGAGAAGACCTGGTTCAACAGCAGTGTTCCAATTCATCCCAAAGGTGTTCAGTAGAGTTGAGGTCAAGCGCTGATATTGGATAAAAGGACCTGGCTCACCATTGGTGTTTCAATTCATCCCAAAGGTGTTCAGTAGGGTTTGGGTCAAGCACTGGTCAATGAGAAGACCTGGTTCACCATTGGTGTTCCCATTCGTCCCAAAGGTTTTCAGTAGAGTTGAGGTCAAGTACTGATATTGGATAAAAAGACCTGGCTCACCATTGGTGTTTCAATTCATCCCAAAGGTGTTCAGTAGGGTTTGGGTCGAGCACTGATCAATGAGAAGACCTGGCTCCCCAGCGGTGTTCCAATTCATCCCAAAGGTGTTCAGTAGGATTGAGGTCAGGGCTCCGCGCAGGACACTCTATTTCCTACACGCCAAACTGGTCAAACCGTGTTTTTGTGGAGATCCTCCACCCCAAACGGGTCACACCATGTCTTTATGGAGCTGGCTTTGTACACAGGGGGCACAGTCATGCTGCAACAGAAAAGGGTCTTCACCAAATTGTTCACCGCAAGGTTGGAAGATCTCGGTTGTCTACAACTGACCCAATTTAGTAGTTCCTCGAAACTCGGTGTACGGTGTATGTTCTGTACCTGCTACATTGTCCACACTTTTTGGGTATTGTGGGAAACGTCTGCTTGCTGGAAAGAGTTTTGTGAGCTCCATATTTCAGGAATGGTCTTCTCCAAAAAGCAAGGTTTCCGATTTAGTCAGAGGCTTTACTACGTTTTGGTTCTTTTGCATAAATATTACAATAAAAAATGTTTTTTTGGGTGGCTTTACCTCCTAGTTATAGCTTCTGCTTCGTTTGATAAAGCCAACTCCTGGAAAGGAAGATGTTAATAGCGTACGCCTTGAACTCACGTGGCATTTCTTGGCACACACGTCCTCTGTGTGTGTGTAAGTGTGTGTGTGTGCGCGCGTATCTTGGTTGCCAGGATCTTCACACCTGTCTTTGTTTGCCCTGCGTGACATATAACACCCCCCCCAGAGGTGGTGTCATTAAGCAGTAAATGCTCGCGGGGATTAGGAAGGTTTTATTTTGAGCGTTGGTCCCACCTGACTCCAGGCGCAGACAGTCTGAGGCCCCGCAGCTCAGGTACAGGGACTGTTTATAGTCAGAGGAGGAAACGTTCTTGGCTTTCGCGCTCAGGCCGGTGGAGCTGACAATATTGCGAGTCTGATTAGAAGGAGCTTTGCAGGTGTTTTTTTTTTTTTTTCCTGAGAACCCGATGCCAAATCTGCTCTCCAACACCCTCTCCAAGGACTCGCTGTCGATAATGACCACTGGGGGGGGGGGGTTCCTTGTAAAACTACAGTGGATCAATGTTTGCTATTGAACAATGGTGGGCGAAAAAAAAAAAAAATAGACGGGCTGGATATTTCACGGGGCCAATTAAACCTGCAGAGTGACTTTTATTGCTGGCGTGTAACGCTTTGCACCCGACGTGTGATGGCTACAAAGGTGCGCGCACCCATTATCAGCAGAGAACACACATTTTAGGCTTAATGTTCTAACGATCGTCGTCTGTGCAGACTGCCCTCAATGTTTCCATTTGCGTTGGTATTTTTGTTGACTTTCCATTAAATGCTAATTTGTCTCGTCCCAAAGGAGATACATTTCGGCACCAATGCCCAACCTCTGTAACGGCTCTCTAAACCAGTGGTCTCCAAACTGCGGCCCTGCTTGCCTTTATCTGGCCCTTGGGGCACTATTTCTCCACTGACATCAAAAGTGTGGCCTAATTCTTGCTACTGACACCAACAGTGGGGCACTGTTCTTCCCACTGACACCAATGATGGGGCACTATTCCTTCCTCTGACACCAATGATTGGAGATTATTCCTCCCACTGACACCAATGATGGGGCACTATTCCTCCCACTGACAGCAATGATCAGGAATTATTCCTCCAACTGACACCAAGCATTGGGGAAACTGTTCCTTCCACTGACACCAAGCATGGGGCACTATTCTTCCCAATGATGGGGCAGGGCTTCTTCCACTGACACCAAGGACGGGGCACTATTCCTCCCACTGACACCAAGGACGGGGCACTATTCCTCCCACTGTCACCAAGGATGGGGCACTATTCCCCCCACTGACGGCAATAATAGAGGATTATTCCTCCCACTGACACCAATGATGGGGCACTGTTCCTTCCACTGACACCAAGCATTGGTCACTATTCCTCCCAATGATGGGGCACGGTTTCTTCCACTGATACCAATGATAGGGCACTATTCCTCCCACTGACACCAATGATTGGAGATTATTCCTCCCACTGACACCAATGATTGGGAATTATTCCTCCCACTGACACCAAGGACGGGGCACTATTCCTCCCACTGACACCAAGGACGGGGCACTATTCCTCCCATTGTCACCGAGGATGGGGCACTATTCCCCCCACTGACGGAAATGATAGAGGATTATTCCTCCCACTGACGGCAATGATAGAGGATTATTCCTCCCACTGACACCAATAATGAGGCACTGTTCCTTCCACTGACACCAAGAATGGGGCACTATTCCTCCCAATGATGGGGCACGATTCCTCCCACTGACACCAACGGTGGGGCACTTTTCCTTCCACTGATACCAATGATGGGGCACTGTTCCTCCTACAAACACCAAAAATGGGACACTATTCCTCCCAATGACACCAATGATTGCGGATTATTCCTCCCAATGACACCAATAATGGGGCACTATTCCTGCCACTGACACCAATTATGGGGCACTATTACCGTTGCCAAGATACTTTCTGCTACAACAGTCCAGCCAGTCAGTGTAGAGTAGAGTGTTTTACTTCTGAAGGTACCTTATTTTTTTAAATATAGATAAGGAGCACCCTCCCTATGCTTCAAGGAAAGCCCATCCTCTCCATCTGTGCTCTGGCAACATGCGTCTGCAAACTGATCCATGTTTTATCCACCCTGGATTGGGAAAAGGAAAGGGTTAAGGAAAGCTTGAAGCCCATACTTGACATGAACGTTCACCTATATAATCAGAGAGGGCTGGAAAACCTTTGGAGTCTTGGTTGAAATATTCTCGGTGAGCGGCTCTGCCAATGTCAGTTGCCGCGGGGACAGTCACCTGCAGGAGAGGACTGCAGATACCCCCCCCCCCCCCGGTGGTGCTTCATTTCTAGGGAAAAAAGATAGGGATCAGCTGAAGAAGGCTGCCTCAGACGTTAAGTCCTCTTCGACTTTAGGTTTCTGGAAAATTCTAGGCCCGGCTTAAAACCGCTATCGCAGAGGCCGCCAACATGAGGCGTAGGGCGACGATATCTTTTGTATCGTTTGACCCTGGCGGCCATGTTGTGGGAGGCTTGGCGTGTAAACTGGGCCTAGGTGTTTTTCTGGCAGCCCGGAATCGGAGGTGTGTGTGATGCTTGCAGCGGGGCTGTTTGCACAGGCTGATAAGCAGGTGCCAGAGAAGAAAAAAAAAAGGGGGGGGTGGGGGTCTTATCTCCACTCCTGGACGAGATTCAGCTCCCGGCTGGGGCAAAGTTGATGAAATATTCATGAAGCAAAGATGGAACGCGGCCAGAGGTGAGGCGGTGATGGAGGAACCTGCCAAGCGGCAACTGGTGATTAGGAACGAGAGGGCCCATTTCACACGCCGGTAATCAGCAAGACAGCCACCGGCTTACGAACGCCGGAACTTTTAAGGGGGGAAGATGGAAACGCACTTAGAATTCCTCCGTGGAAAAAAATAAAAAAAGGAGCGCGGATAACTCGAGATGTATGGAAAAGTCCCGCAAATTCTTCATCTGCTGCCTCCACATATCATGTTTGCCGATGGATGTGATATCTACACAACGAGCAAATCCTTCCTATAAAGGCATCCATACCCCAGAGGGCCACGATTGCAGGACCCCACAGGGGCCCCTGCCAACCATTCAGATGCAGCTGGCTTCTACAGATTTCATTGTTGGGTCATCTTTCAACGTGTCCATCCAGACAAAGGGCTACCGAAAAGGTCATTCCAAGACCTTCTCTTCCCGAGACTGACCACAGTGAGTCACCTTCACTAACGTTGCGAATCCTGATAGAATCAACCCATGGGGGGGGGGGGGAACGGTCAAGGAATCAGATAACTTTCTAGTATATTGAAAAATCTCTGCGCTTGAAACCATTGTGTGACTTCTGGAAGAGAAGATACGATGGCGCTCTCCAAGGTAGACCTGCAAGTGAACATGGCCTTCATGGAGTCATCGGCCAATATATTTCATTGTGGTTCTCGAGGATTTTCTGTCATTTTGGAAAAGCCTTGTGACCATATAAAGGTTGTTAAATACAATGATGTGCATTTATTAGAAAATTAAGTATAGAGATATTTACCTTGTAAAACCATATTTACATTCGTTCTGTGCGAATAGGGGCAAAAAGGAATGTTATCGGGCATTTTTTTTCTTCTGGGTGTGGTGTGTGTACGACGTTAGTTCTTCTAGATCTTTTCATTTTTTTCTTAATTTTTTTTATGAAAAAGGTGAACTTACACTTTAAGCCCCCCCCATTAACACATGAGCAATCTGTCGCACGTCTCCTAAAGTGTGACCACACTCATTATGAAGATTCACATCATATTCTCAGTAGTGGTTACATTTTATTTTTTCAAAGCACAATTGCGCATTTTAGTCTCACTTCTCTTAACAACCTCAAGATTCAGGTTTGTTTATGTTGTGGAAATTTTCGTCCACCTGCTGATGCCATTACAAGAACCTCTATATGACCCCAGTGATGCCCGCTACAAGAACCTCTATATGACCCCAGTGACACCTTCCAAAAATAGTACATTTTCATTCACCTGGTGATGCCATTACAAGAACCTCTACGACCCCAGTGATGCCCGCTACAAGAACCTCTGTGACCCTAGTGACATCTGCCACAAGAACCTCTACTACTCCACTAATGCCTGCTATATGAACTTCTATGACCCTAGTGAGGCCTGCCACAAGAACCTCTCTGCCCCCAGTGATGCCCGCTACAAGAACCTCTATGACCCCAGTGACACCTTCCAAAATAGTACATTTTCATTCACCTGGTGATGCCATTACAAGAACCTCTACGACCCCAGTGATGCCCATTACAAGAACCTCTGTGACCCTAGTGACGTCTGCCACAAGAACCTCTACGACTCCAGTGATGCCCATTACAAGAACCTCTGTGACCCTAGTGATGTCTGCCACAAGAACCTCTACGACTCCAGTGATGCCTGCTATATGAACTTCTATGACCCTAGTGAGTCCTGTCACAAGAGCCTCTATGCCCCCAGTGATGCCCGCTACAAGAACCTCTACAACCCCAGTAACACCTTCCACAAAAATACATTTCCATTCACCTGGTGATGCCATTACAAGAACCCCTATGACCCCAGTGATGCCCACTACAAGAACCTCTATGACCCTAGTGACGTCTGCCACAAGAACCTCTACTACTCCAGTGATGCCTGCTGTATGAACTTCTATGACCATAGTGAGGCCTGCCACAAGAACCTCTATGCCCCCAGTGATGCCCGCTACAAGAACCTCTACAACCCCAGTAACACCTTCCACAAAAATACATTTTCATTCACCTGGTGATGCCATTACAAGAACCTCTATGACCCCAGTGATGCCCACTACAAGAATCTCTATGATCCTAGTGACGTCTGCCACAAGAACCTCTACTACTCCAGTGATGCCTGCTGTATGAACTTCTATGACCCTAGTGAGGCCTGCCACAAGAACCTCTCTGCCCCCAGTGATGCCCGCTACAAGAACCTCTACGACCCCAGTGACACCTTCCACAAAAATTTATTTTCATTCACCTGTTGATGCCATTACAAGAACCTCTACGACCCTAGTGATGCCCGCTACAAGAACCTCTATGACCCCAGTGACACCTTCCAAAATAATACATTTTCATTCACCTGGTGATGCCATTACAAGAACCTCTACGACCCCAGTGATGCCCGCTACAAGAACCTCTATGACCCTAGTGACACCTATCACAAGAACCTCTACGACTCCAGTGATCCCCGCTACATGAACTTCTATGACCCTAGTGAGGCCTGCCACAAGAACCTCTATGCCCCCAGTGATGCCCGCTACAAGAACCTCTACAACCCCAGTAACACCTTCCACAAAAATACATTTTCATTCACCTGGTGATGCCATTACAAGAACCTCTATGACCCCAGTGATGCCCACTACAAGAACCTCTATGACCCTAGTGACGTCTGCCACAAGAACTTGTACGACTCCAGTGATGCCCATTACAAGAACCTCTGTGACCCTAGTGACGTCTAACACAAGAACCTCTACGACTCCAGTGATGCCCACTACAAGAACCTCTATGACCCTAGTGACGTCTGCCACAAGAACCTCTACGACTCCAGTGATGCCCATTACAAGAACCTCTGTGACCCTAGTGACGACTGCCACAAGAACCTCTACTACTCCAGTGATGCCTGCTGTATGAACTTCTATGACCCTAGTGAGGCCTGCCACAAGAACCTCTCTGCCCCCAGTGATGCCCGCTACAAGAACCTCTACGACCCCAGTGACACCTTCCACAAAAATTTATTTTCATTCACCTGTTGATGCCATTACAAGAACCTCTACGACCCTAGTGATGCCCGCTACAAGAACCTCTATGACCCCAGTGACACCTTCCAAAATAATACATTTTCATTCACCTGGTGATGCCATTACAAGAACCTCTACGACCCCAGTGATGCCCGCTACAAGAACCTCTATGACCCTAGTGACGCCTATCACAAGAACCTCTACGACTCCAGTGATCCCCGCTACATGAACTTCTATGACCCTAGTGAGGCCTGCCACAAGAACCTCTATGCCCCCAGTGATGCCCGCTACAAGAACCTCTACAACCCCAGTAACACCTTCCACAAAAATACATTTTCATTCACCTGGTGATGCCATTACAAGAACCTCTATGACCCCAGTGATGCCCACTACAAGAACCTCTATGACCCTAGTGACGTCTGCCACAAGAACTTGTACGACTCCAGTGATGCCCATTACAAGAACCTCTGTGACCCTAGTGACGTCTGACACAAGAACCTCTACGACTCCAGTGATGCCCACTACAAGAACCTCTATGACCCTAGTGACGTCTGCCACAAGAACCTCTACGACTCCAGTGATGCCCATTACAAGAACCTCTGTGACCCTAGTGACGACTGCCACAAGAACCTCTACTACTCCAGTGATGCCTGCTGTATGAACTTCTATGACCCTAGTGAGGCCTGCCACAAGAACCTCTCTGCCCCCAGTGATGCCCGCTACAAGAACCTCTACGACCCCAGTGACACCTTCCACAAAAATTTATTTTCATTCACCTGTTGATGCCATTACAAGAACCTCTACGACCCTAGTGATGCCCGCTACAAGAACCTCTATGACCCCAGTGACACCTTCCAAAATAATACATTTTCATTCACCTGGTGATGCCATTACAAGAACCTCTACGACCCCAGTGATGCCCGCTACAAGAACCTCTATGACCCTAGTGACGCCTATCACAAGAACCTCTACGACTCCAGTGATGCCCGCTACATGAACTTCTATGACCCTAGTGAGGCCTGCCACAAGAACCTCTATGCCCCCAGTGATGCCCGCTACAAGAACCTCTACAACCCCAGTAACACCTTCCACAAAAATACATTTTCATTCACCTGGTGATGCGATTACAAGAACCTCTATGACCCCAGTGATGCCCACTACAAGAACCTCTATGACCCTAGTAACGTCTGCCACAAGAACCTCTACGACTCCAGTGATGCCCATTACAAGAACCTCTGTGACCCTAGTGACGTCTGACACAAGAACCTCTACGACTCCAGTGATGCCTGCTATATGAACTTCTATGACCCTAGTGAGTCCTGCCACAAGAGCCTCTATGCCCCCAGTGATCCCGCTACAAGAACCTCTACAACCCCAGTAACACCTTCCACAAAAATACATTTCCATTCACCTGGTGATGCCATTACAAGAACCCCTATGACCCCAGTGATGCCCACTACAAGAACCTCTATGACCCTAGTGACGTCTGCCACAAGAACCTCTACTACTCCAGTGATGCCTGCTGTATGAACTTCTATGATCATAGTGAGGCCTGCCACAAGAACCTCTATGCCCCCAGTGATGCCCGCTACAAGAACCTCTACAACCCCAGTAACACCTTCCACAAAAATACATTTTCATTCACCTGGTGATGCCATTACAAGAACCTCTATGACCCCAGTGATGCCCGCTACAAGAACCTCTATGACCCTAGTGACGTCTGCCACAAGAACCTCTACTACTCCAGTGATGCCTGCTGTATGAACTTCTATGACCCTAGTGAGGCCTGCCACAAGAACCTCTCTGCCCCCAGTGATGCCCGCTACAAGAACCTCTACGACCCCAGTGACACCTTCCACAAAAATTTATTTTCATTCACCTGTTGATGCCATTACAAGAACCTCTACGACCCCAGTGATGCCCGCTACAAGAACCTTTATATGACCCCAGAGACACCTTCCAAAATAATACATTTTCATTCACCTGGTGATGCCATTACAAGAACCTCTACGACCCCAGTGATGCCCGCTACAAGAACCTCTATGACCCTAGTGACGCCTATCACAAGAACTTCTACGACTCCAGTGATGCCCGCTACATGAACTTCTATGACCCTAGTGAGGCCTGCCACAAGAACCTCTATGCCCCCAGTGATGCCCGCTACAAAAACCTCTACAACCCCAGTAACACCTTCCACAAAAATACATTTTCATTCACCTGGTGATGATGCCATTACAAGAACCTCTACGACCGCAGTGATGCCCATTACAAGAACCTCTGCGACCCTAGTGACACCTGCCACAAGAACCTCTATGCCCCCAGTGGTGCCCATTACAAGAACCTCTGCGACCCTAGTGACACCTGCCACAAGAACCTCTATGCCCCCAGTGATGCCCATTACAAGAACCTCTGTGACCCTAGTGACACCTGCCACAAGAACCTCTATGCCCCCAGTGATGCCCGCTACAAGAACCTCTACGACCCCAGTGACACCTTCCACAAAAATAAATTTTCATTCACCTGTTGATGCCATTACAAGAACCTCTACGACTCCAGTGATGAACTTCTATGACCATAGTGAGGCCTGCCACAAGAACCTCTATGCCCCCAGTGATGCTCGCTACAAGAACCTCTACGACCCCAGTGACACCTTCCACAAAAACCTCTACGTCCCCACTGGTGCCCACTGTAAGAACCTCTACAACCCTAGTGATGCCCACTACAAGACCCTCTGCGACTGGAACAGTAAAAGGTTTGACCGCACTCACAGGTTTGAAGCAAAAGTGAAGACTTTATTGAAGATTAAAACATCATCTGACAACATCATAGACATCATGGGGCCAATGCAGACCTGGCAGAGATTAACGCGTTTCACAAATTAGAATTCGCTTAGTCATAAGCGAATTCATAACCTCTGCGATACCAGTGATGTCCTTTTACAAGAACATCTACGACTCCAGTAATGCCCAGTACTAAAACTAGTACAACCCCATTAATGCCCACTAAAAGAACTTCTATGACCCCGGTGTTATTCACCACAAGAATCTCTACGATCCCACTGATGCCCACCACAAGAACCTCTACGACCCCAGTGATGTTCACCACAAGAATCTCTACAACCCCAGTGATGTTCACCACAAGAATCTCTACAACCCCAGTGATGCCCACCACAAGAACCTCTACAACCCCAGTGGTATTCACCACAAGAACCTCTACAGTGCCAGTAATGCCCACCACAAGAACCTCTATGACCGCAGTCATGCCCACCACAAGAACCTCTACAGTGCCAGTGATGCCCACCACAAGAACCTCTATGACCGCAGTGATGCCCACCACAAGAACCTCTACAGTGCCAGTGATATTCACCACAAGAACTTTTACGACTGCAGTGATGCCCATTACAAGAACCTCTACGACCCCAGTGATGCCTACCACAAGAACCTCTATGACCTCAGTGATATCCACCACAAGAACCTCTACGACTCCAGTGATGCCCATTATAAGAACCTGTACGACCCCAATGATGGCCATTACAAGAACCACTATGACCCCAGTGATGCCCACCACAAGAGCCTCTATGACCCCAGTGATGCCCACCACAAAAACCTCTATGACTCCAGTGATGCCCATTACAAGAACCTGTACGACTCCAGTGATGGCCTGTACGACCCCAGTGATGCCCATTACAGAACCTCTATGACCCCAGTGATGTCCACCACAAGAATCTCTACAACCCCAGTGATGCCCACCACAAGAACCTCTACAACCCCAGTGGTATTCACCACAAGAACCTCTACAGTGCCAGTAATGCCCACCACAAGAACCTCTATGACCGCAGTGATGCCCACCACAAGAACCTCTACAGTGCCAGTGATGCCCACCACAAGAACCTCTATGACCGCAGTGATGCCCACCACAAGAACCTCTACAGTGCCAGTGATATTCACCACAAGAACTTTTACGACTGCAGTGATGCCCATTACAAGAACCTCTACGACCCCAGTGATGTCTACCACAAGAACCTCTACGACTCCAGTGATGCCCATTATAAGAACCTGTACGACCCCAATGATGGCCATTACAAGAACCACTATGACCCCAGTGATGCCCACCACAAGAGCCTCTATGACCCCAGTGATGCCCACCACAAAAACCTCTATGACTCCAGTGATGCCCATTACAAGAACCTGTACGACTCCAGTGATGCCCTGTACGACCCCAGTGATGCCCATTACAGAACCTCTATGACCCCAGTGATGTCCACCACAAGAACCTCTATGACTCCAGTGATGCCCTTTACAAGGGGTTCTTTATATTACATCAAGACAGTCAGCAGCCTTGTGGTGTCGTCTTGATAATCGTTTGGATTTTACAGCCATAGAATAAAAAAAAAGTTTTTGTCTATATTTCTTGTATAGGACATGTCACAAAAGAAACATTTCAGAAGCGAGATCCTTCAAGCGGACCTGTCCTCACACACACACACACGTAACATTTCCAGATATTGATTAATTCATGAATCCTCCAATAGATCACAGTACTTCCCCCACCCCACAAAGCCTTCATCTGCTTTTACCTCCAGAAGGACGGAGCCATCTTTATTCAGGCATCAAAGATTTCTGTAAGGTCCAGCAGGGATTCCTTGTAATCGATCAGATCTTCTGGGGTCTGCAAACATTTTTCAGCTTGAGGGCCACAATGTGTATTTTAAACTTTTTTTATTGGGCCAGAAAAATCCCCATTAGAGCCCCCCTAACATCGGAGTTCCCATTATATCCCCCCCACACACAAACACCTTACATTGGAGTCCCCTTCAAAATCCACCCCTACATCAGGGTATCCAGCAGAGTCCCCATCAGGTTTCCCCTTCCCTTACAGCAGAGCCCCTCCCCTTTTACATTGGGGTCCACATCAAAGTTCCCACCCTACATCAGGGCCCCCCTTACATCAGAGTACCCATTAGAACACACCCCTTTACATTAGGGTCCCCCATCAAAACCCCCACTTTCATATTAGAGTTCTCAGAGCCCCCCCCTCTTAGTACATCATGGTTCCCTCAGAGTCCCCCCCATTACATAAGGGTCTCCATCACAGTCCCTCCTTGCATCAGAGTCCCCTCCCCTCCATTACATCAGAAGCAGATGCCATATGCACCCTTTGCTGACCTTAGTCCTCAGTGCACGTTGAGGATATAGACTGACCCTAGCAGCTGGTAGAAGGTGGTCCATGGCCATGGTTTGGAGACCTCTGTTCTAGATAAGCCATTCTCAACTAGGGTTCGTTGGATCCCCGGGGGTTCCTCCAGGGGTTGCTAGTGGGCTCCTTGACCTGTGGCTCGTTGATCTCCCATTTGATGGTGCATCATTCCAGGGCCAACATCACTTGGCAGCAGGATCCCAGAGATCTTTGTCTATCTCTGTCTGTGAACACACGGAACAAATCTATGAATCGATCCATCCTGATCAATCAGAATTATTTTAGTTATAATTGGATCAACGACGCAGTATGTGTCTTTTCCTCAATTCAATCATCCATCAGATTCTGTGCTGAACCGTTCAGATAATTACGTGTATGGCCACCATTTTGGGTGGCATTCTGACCACTACTGGAAGGGGGGGGGGGGCATTTTTTTCCCTCTTGACCACCAATAAAATGGTTTCTGCTGGGGCTCCCCAAGACCTGAAGACTATTTCAAGGGTTCCTCTGGGGTAGGAGTCTCCGAACGTTCTGAAACAAAGGGCCAGTTTACTGTCCTTCAGACTTTAGGAGGGCCGGACTATGGCCAGTAGGAGTAGGAAATGTCCTGGCATCAGTAGGAGTAAACAATTTCACATCTTTGGTATTAGGGGGATAATTAGTGCCCCATCATTGTCAGTGGGAGGAATATTGCCCCATCATTGGTATCAGTGGGAGGAATAGTGCCCCATCATTGTCAGTGGGAGGAATAGTGCCCCATCATTGTCAGTGGGAGGAATAGTGCCCCATCATTGGTATCAGTGGGAGGAATAGTGCCCCATCATTGGTATCAGTGGGAGGAATAGTGCCCCATCATTGGTGTCAGTGGGAGGAATAGTGCCCCATCATTGTCAGTGGGAGGAATAGTGCCCCATCATTGGTATCAGTGGGAGGAATAGTGCCCCATCATTGGTGTCAGTGGGAGGAATAGTGCCCCATCATTGTCAGTGGGAGGAATAGTGCCCCATCATTGGTATCAGTGGGAGGAATAGTGCCCCATCATTGGTGTCAGTGGGAGGAATAGTGCCCCATCATTGTCAGTGGGAGGAATAGTGCCCCATCCTTGGTATCAGTGGGAAGAATAGTGCCCCATCATTGGTGTCAGTGGGAGGAATAGTGTCCCATCATTGGTGTCAGTGGGAGGAATAGTGCCCCATCATTGGTGTCAGTGGGAGGAATAGTGTCCCATCATTGGTATCAGTGGGAGGAATAGTGCCCCATCATTGGTGTCAGTGGGAAGAATAGTGCCCCATCATTGGTGTCAGTGGGAGGAATAGTGTCCCATCATTGGTTACAGTGGGAGAAATAGTGTCCCATCATTGGTGTCAGTGGGAGGAATAGTGTCCCATCATTGGTTACAGTGGGAGGAATAGTGCCCCATCATTGGTGTCAGTGGGAGGAATAGTGCCCCATCATTGGTGTCAGTGGGAGGAATAGCGCCCCATCACTGGTTACAGTGGGAGGAATAGTGCCCCATCACTGGTTACAGTGGGAGGAATAGTGCCCCATCATTGGTGTCAGTGGGAGGTATCGTGACCCATCATTGGTGTCAATGGGAGGAACAGTGTCCCATTATTGGTGCCAGTGGGAAGAAGAGTGCCCCATTGTTGGCAACAGTGTGGGAAATCGTGCCCTGTTGTAGATGTCAGTAACAGGAATTATACCCCATCGTTGGTGTTAGTGGGAGGAATAGTGCCCCATTGTTGGTGTCATTGGAAGGCTTAGTTCCCCATTGTTGGTGTCAGTAGGAGGAATAGTACCATGTTATCAGTGGGAGCAAAAGTTCCCCCCAAGGGCAAGCAAAGGGCCGCAGTTTGGAGACCACTGCTCTGGGGTAAAAAGGTTTAGAAGGACTGCTCTAGGGATTAATTCGTCACTCTAACTTTGCCTTAAAGCGTTATAGGGTACAACTGTCCGGCTACACCACCCCCCACACACACATAGACAGATCTACAACGATCGGAATTGTCTGAAAATTCCTGAGAACGCGAAGAGCAATTTATAAGCCGGGGACCTGAGAAATGTCTCAGAACAGAACTTCTTCCATGTAGACGCAGATCCATCACCGCCTGGAAGGACGTGTAATGCTCCTCCTGGAAGATGTCCACACGAGGGTCTCGGACACCTTGAAGCTTCCATCAAGGACCCTGATTAGCTGTCGCCAGGGTGACGGCGGTAGAGTGCGGGGAATTAATGGACTCGGAATGGAGGAGGACAGTCTGTTTTTCCTGTAAGGCCCCAATAATGGAAACCTTCCTGAGTGCCTCGGTCTATAAAAAGAAAATAATTAGACAATCCGAGCCGCTAATGAGATCAGCCGCAGCCGGCCCACTCCAGATCTACAAAGAGCTGGGAGAGAGTTCTTCGTCTGTCAACGATTCTGCCTTTCTCCGGGAGGTTCGAAGAAAGCTTCGGCGTTTCTGTGACAAAAGAGCCAGCATAGCTGGGGAGATGTTCCACCATAAAGATGCCATCCCGTCTGAAGGTCATCGGTGACCTGCAGGGGGTCTCCTCGAAAGTGGACTCTTCGTTCTTTTTTTCTGTTCTAGAAAAGAGAACGACTGATTACTCGGACTTTCCAATGTGTTGGAAAAATCTCAAAAGGGCAACTTCACCCCCTCTTAGGTATTGTCCTCTATTCAGATACTCACCTGACCAGAAAATCCAGCCAGGGTCCCGTGCTGCCATCTTGGTACACCTCCATCATCAGAATCTGGCTACCTCTTCTGGGTTCAGGCTGCCTGCCTGGTGTCCCACGATGAGGGCCTCTGCGAGTTCCTGCTGCTGCTGCTCCAGGAGGCTGTGGGAGACCAAAAAAAAAACATCATCGTTAGGTAGGCAGGAATGGCGATGGGGGGGGGGATTGGAGAAATGGAGATTTACATTGCAGAGGCGGTGGTGGGGGAGAGCCAAAGTCCGCTTTATCTCCTGGTTTTTTCGCAAAAGACATCTGTTGCATTGCTTGCGCATATGTGGCTGCATATGATCCCTCAAGCAGCCAAGCCTCATTGTTGGTTCATAAGGCAACACGCATTCTCAACCAGGGTTCTGTGGAACCTTCAGCCTGGTACACATGAGAGAACAATAAAACTGACTGCCCCAGGTCAGGAGCTGCTGTACTAACCATGCCAGGTTAGTTCAGCGATCTCCCCCCTGCTGAGCTGTTGTGTTCTGACAGAGACACCCGACATACACACACACAGAGGACAGACCGACATACACACGGGAAGAATGTCGGCCGGTATTTTTTTGTACCCACAAATGTCTCCTGACATTCTGCCCGTTAGGGTTCCTCCACAGGTGGCTAGGGGTTCCTTGAGCTGTGACTGACTGACCCCTCATCTGATGGTGTCTGCATAGTTCTAGGCCCAACCCTACTTGGTAGAGCTAGCATGACTCTAAGGGTAGCATTCTGACCACCACCACTACCAATCTAAGCAGTATTTGCCCATTGGCCCCTGCCATTGGACTCAAATGTCTCCTGACATTCTGCCCATGTGTACGGGGTTTTAGGGTTCCTTCACAGGTGGCTAGGGGTTCCTTGAGCTGTGACTGACTGACCCCTCATCTGATGGTGTCTGCATAGTTCTAGGCCCAACCCTACTTGGTAGAGCTAGCATGACTCTAAGGGTAGCATTCTGACCACCACCACTACCAATCTAAGCAGTATTTGCCCATTGGCCCCTGCCATTGGACTCAAATGTCTCCTGACATTCTGCCCATGTGTACGGGGTTTTAGGGTTCCTTCACAGGTGGCTAGGGGTTCCTTGAGCTGTGACTGACTGACCCCTCATCTGATGGTGTCTGCATAGTTCTAGGCCCAACCCTACTTGGTAGAGCTAGCATGACTCTAAGGGTAGCATTCTGACCACCACCACTACCAATCTAAGCAGTATTTGCCCATTGGCCCCTCCCATTGGACTCAAATGTCTCCTGACATTCTGCCCATGTGTACGGGGTTTTAGGGTTCCTTCACAGGTGGCTAGGGGTTCCTTGAGCTGTGACTGACTGACCCCTCATCTGATGGTGTCTGCATAGTTCTAGGCCCAACCCTACTTAGTAGAGTTAGCATGACTCTAAGGGTAGCATTCTGACCACTACCAATCTAAGCAGCATTTGCCCATTGGCCCCTCCCAGTGGACTTTTTTTAGTAGGAGTTCTTTGAGACCTGAAAATTATTTCAAGGGTTCCTCTGGGGGTAATAAGGTTGGGAAAGACTGGCCTAGGCTGGAACAAAGTGTATTAAACCTTAGGGTTCCTCCAGAGAAAGCAAGGGGTTCCTTGAGCTGTGGCTTACTGACCTCCCATGTGATGGTGCCTGCATAGTTCCAGGCCCAACACCACCTGGTTGAGCCAGCAAAATGGGTGGCATTCTGACCACTACCAATCTAAGTGGGATTTGCCCAATGAACTAATCTTAGTAGGGGTTCCCTGAGACATGAAAAATATTTCAAGCGTTCCTTTGGGGTTATACGGTGGGAAAGCCTGGACTATATCATGTCCAGAAACAGAGCATCTTACACCTAAGGCTTCCTCCAGAGCTGGCCAGGGGTTCCTTGATATGTGGCTGACTGACCTCCCATGTGAAAGCCTGGACTATATCATGTGCAGGAACAGAGCACCTTACACCTAAGGCTTCCTCCAGAGGTGGCCAGGGGTTCCTTGATATGTGGCTGACTGACCTCCCATGTGATGGTGCCTGCATAGTTCCAGGCTCAACACCACTTGGTAGAGCCAGCAGTATGAATGCAAGGGTGGCATTCTGACCACCACTACCAATCTAAGCAACATTTGTACAATGACCCCTGATGGACTAATCTTATAAGGGGTTCCCGGAGACCTGAAAATAATTTCAAGGGTTCTTCTAGGATTAGAAGGTTGGAAAAGCCTGGACTAGGCAGAACAGAGCATCTTAAACCTTAGGTTTCTTCAGGAGGTGTGGCTATCTGGCCTCCCATGTGATGATGGCTGCATAATTCCAGGCCCAACACCACTTGGTAGAGCAAGCAGCATGGGTGGCATTCTGACCACTACCAATTCAAGTGGCATTTGCCCAATGACCTTCAAGGGACGAACTATATTAGGGGTTCTGTAAGACCTTAAAATTATATCAAGGGTTCCCCCGGGGTTTGGCAAAGCCTGGCCTAGGCAGGAACAAAGTGTATTAAACCTTAGGGTTCCTCCAGAGAAAGCTAGGGGTTCATTGAGCTGTGGCTTACTGACCTCCCATGTGATAGTGCCTGCATAGTTCCAAGTCCAACACCACTTGGTAGAATCAGCAGCATGGATGGCATTCTGACCACTACCAATCTAAGCAACATTTGACCAAAGACCCCCAGTGGACTAATCTTCAATTTCCTTGAGACCTGAAAATTATTTGAACGGTTCCTCTGGGGTAATAAGATTGGGGAAGCCTGGACTAGACTATGTGCAGGAACAGAGCATCTTACACCTTATGCTGTGTACACACGGCCAAACATTTCGACAGCAAAGGACGGAACAAATCCGTTGGACAATTCAACCTCATGTGTGGGCTTCATCGGACCTTTGCTGTCGAAAAATCAGATGGACTTTAGATTTAGAACATGTTTTAAATCTTTCCGATGGACTCGAGTCCGGTCGAAAAATCCATTAGTCTGTATGCTAGTCCGACGGACGAAAACCGACGCTAGGGCAGCTATTGGCTACTGGCTATGAACTTCCTTATTCTAGTCCGGTCGTACCTCATCACGTTCCAATCCGTCGGACTTTGGTGTGATTGTGTGTAGACAAGTCTGATTCGATGGAAGTCCGTCGAAAAGTCCGGTCGTGTGTACACGGCATTAGGCTTCCTCCAGAGGTGGCTAGGGGCTCCTTGAGCTGTGGCTAACTGACCTCCCATGTGATGTGCCACCATAGTTCCA